>NC_081193.1:69307870-69610727 GCF_902713425.1 Acipenser ruthenus | reverse complement strand
CCTGAAAATGTTTGCCACATCTGCTGTATGTCCTCGTTCTTCTTCAAAGCTTTTTTTTTTCAAATGACTGAACATAACAAATGTGTGTGTGTATATAATCCAGCGCTGTCAGTAGAACGTGAAACAAGCAATGTGATTGGTCGAGCAAGGTTCCAGCTGTCCGTATATTGGATGGATACGGACAGTTGGAGCCTTGTCCCAACTATTTGTTATTCAATTGAAATGGTGGCATTGCTTATATTTTAGTCAGTGAATGTGTTTTTTATTATTTCTTTATCTATGTAATTTATTTGCCAGTTTCGAGCATTTGGATGTGTTGTTGGGTCTGGTGGCCCTCAGGTCTGTTTAGGGCCACACATGCGGCCTTTCCATTCATTTCAGTTGCCCACCACTGGTGTAGACGCTGCTCTGACATTCTGAAGAGTCTCAATGACTTTGTCAGATAACCCAATACGGCTCAAATGTGTCTGCTCAGGCCCAAAGCTGCAGATGAAGTTCACAACCTCCAGGCGAAGTCTCCATTCTGAACTGTTGGGAGCCTCCTCTCGAGAGGTCAGCCGCCCAGTTCCTCACCCCTGGCAGCTGAACTGTTTTTACTGAAAGCAAGTTCTCGTGAGCCCACAGCAAAAGCTCCCAGGCAATATGATTGAGACCGAGAGACCGGAGACCACCCTGGTGGTTGATGTAAGCCACCACTGCGGTGTTGTCTGTACAGAGCAACACATGTCTCCCTTGTATCTCTCAGAAAAAATGCTGCTGGGCCAGCTGAACTGCTTGCAGCTCCAAAATATGTATGTGGAGACCCTCCCATGGGGGTTCCCACACTCCCTGTACCCACAAGCCATTCCAGACAGCACCCCAACCTAGGTTGGAAGCGTCTGTAGTTACCACCTCTCTCCTCATGACACTGCCCAGAGCTGTGCCCAAGTACAGATGAAGTGAAATTATTTCAAACTATGAAATGAGAGAAAAAGTGAATATATTAAACTTATCTCCGTATTTATGACTAGAAAGTCAGAGCTCGCTCCTTTCCCAATCTCAAGTAGTCTGAAAGAAAAAAAGCGCTGAGCCTTTTCCGTCACTCGTATTTATCTCCTGGGGGAGGAGGAGACGTATGACGCATAAGGGGCTCTCGAAGGAGCAGCTTTGATATAAGTGCTCACGTAATTCGGGCTATAAGAGATCTATCCCATTCGGTAATGGTTACAGTTTGTACTTCAAAGGGAACATGATAATCGTATGTTGTTAATATATACAAAACGCCCAATCCCAATAATACTGCATTATATATTAAATAATTTATAGAAATAATGTATTATGCACAATAATCATAAGCATACATGTACTTGATCTGATACATTTTGTTCTTATAAAAGTATGAGAAATATATACAGTAGGTATGTTATACATCAATGTTATTTCGTAACACTACACTTATCAAGAAAATCATAATTTATAGATCTGTACATATTTGTTTTAGCCAGTAGTGTTCAAGAGAGTACTGGAACTCCTAGTCAAGATGAAAGTTCACCTCCAATAAACCGGAAATCTCACTTCCACCATCTTGGCCTGGCACGTGCCCTGTCGCGCAATGAGGAAACTCAAGAAGAGGCCTGCATACTGTACCAGGAAATTATTGTAATGTCACCAGATGTATGTACAACCAAGCTATTATGATTATAACTCACGTTCTTTCTACATACTCTAATGGTAATTTTTTACGGGGAAGTTTCAAACCGCTATAATAAATATAGTATACCACACCACTTGCACAAATTACGGTAGTGCATTTGTCAAAAAAAATACTGCTATTTTTGTATCACTAGGCTTCAAATGTTGTTAACCAATACTTATACCCACTTAATTTGCATAATATATATATATTTGTTCATGTTTTAAATTCAATATTATGTGATCCTAATCCTCAGTTACTGTATTTGGCATGTTTTATAGTCACCAGCACATTTTACCCGTACTATCTGGTAGAATGAGGAGTGTACCAATTATTTTTTTCCTCCTGAAACAGTCCACTTTTCCATTTCCATTGCAAACAGTTTCAGAAGGTAAATTAATCAACTGTGCAGAAACCTAGTGCAGTACAGTACCTTCCTCAGGCATGTATAAAATCAGCCTTTCTAAAACATCCATGCCAAATATTAATGAGTGCAGAAACAGTAACAACTGATGATTTATAATTATAAGAGCACATATCGTGGGTTAATACATATGCAATCGTTATAGAACCTCGAGGCGTGTTCCCTACTTCTCTAGTGAATGTAACTGCATTGACGATGATGGGACAGCCTGTCTTGCTTTCTTACACTGGTACTAATTCTTCACTATTTATCTCATTCTTGCAGTTATTCATTTCTTCTTATCCCGTGTTTGAACCAGAATACCAAATAACCTGAAACTTGATTAAAACGCTACAAACAGTATTTTGTTTTGTTTTTAGTTTCGTGATACATACATTGAACTTGCTGATCTACTAATGAAGACTAATCCACTTGCTGCAGTAGATATTTACTGCAAATTTCCTATGAAGCCTGTCAAGGAACAGACATTCGAGGATGCCTTTATCACTGGAGAGATTGTACGTATTTTGATGAAACAGGAAATGTATGATCATCCCAAGTTAGCCTCCAACATGATTGATTATGGAAAGGTCATGGGAACAGGTAGGAATTATTTTTCATTCAAATTTGAGTTACAAAAAGTATGTTTTACTTATCTATTAAATGTATTTACAAATTAATAAATTTGAGTTGTGTTACTATTGCTTTTATTCTCTAACTTAGTAAATGTAGGTTGTTTGGAAATGTTATAATGCCAGTGACTAAGTCACTAATATATTAATTCTGACAATGTTGGTTTGTGTTTTATAGGATGCATAGAGAAATACATTACTAAGCTTGATGAGAAGTTTAAAACAAACCTCTTGAAGACAATTTATGCTGGCATCCACGATAAATCTGTTGATGACAAAGATCTTCAGGATTTCTTTCGCTTCAAATGTTGGCTCTAAATGTATTTGTTCTTTATATCTGGATAGCGATGATGCAGTTTGTTTTGATATAAAACCCTAACTGTGGTAAGCACAATCATTTCTGTTTGTAACCTGTAAAGAACCATAGTTGTACTCTTTTAAGGTACTTGTATCTCTGCTAAAACAATAAACACTTTTATGTCCACACCTTTTGCCTTAATTGAACAATACAAAAATCACAAGCACATACTTTATTTACTGAAAATTATTAACCCAAAAAAAAAAAAAAAATTAAATCACAAATTAAACTTTAACCATCACTTAATACAGTTTTTCACTATAGTCTGAAACACATTTTATACAATTGATGCTTTTATAACAGTATTCAAAAAACAGAACAGAACAAAAATGACGTTAAATGTTAATTATCTTTTTACATAATTAAAGCATGTGCTCATATAACTATTATATAGGTTTCTATTATGTACAGGTTGTATGGTTTACAAATGTAGTGTTTGCGTGGAAAAAAACAAATAAAAAAGTAACATGCCTTCTCATCATCATTTAAGATATGTGTGCTTCTAACAAGCTTACGTAAGATAAAGAAAATATATAGATTAAATAAATACACTTTGCACTGTCACTCTCTAAACTCTGTTGAGTTTAGTAACAATAAGGACCCTCACAGTTTGGTCAAACGCTGAGCAGACACAGAGGCCCTGTTTATCAGGACTCCAGTCTAGACTTGCAATAGGCTGCGTTGACAAAGTGACATTCTGCAGAAGACTGGCGGACCCTGCGACTCCCATTTCAATCTCATCTGCATCCTTCTTACTTCTTTGAGCCGGGTACTCACTAAAAGAAAAGAACAGTTACTTATAATTAATTCAGTGGCTGATTAATTGAAACATTTAAGGAACCGGTATGCATTTAGTAGTTAACTGAAATTATACATCATCACAGGCCTCGTTGGTTATTTGAATTCAGAATGTTTACCTCCTTGTACACTACACTTAAAAACAAATTATCACTTTAAAAACTAACTAAAATAAACTAACAGCAAAGCATGTTTAAATTCAGAACCCGTAATATATACTTACTATTTCCAAAGATGAAGGCTTCCTGCTCCTCCTGCCGTCATAAAGATGTCTCTGTTCTGTGGCAAGTGCCTTGCCTGCCAGACAGTAGATTTATGAGCCTTAAGGGAAACAAGGTGCAACATAATAAAATTACACAGTGAAAGTCTTCCATGTAGAAAAATCAAATTACTTCAAATACCTAAATTTAAAGTAAAATAAAATGAATTCTCCTACTTATTGCAAATGTGAGTACATTACAATAATTTTATAAAAAAATCCAAGAGGGCATTTAAAATGTAATTTAATAAATTCTGAGTCAGTCTTGTAAAAAAAGTAATGTCTGAAAGGCAGCATTTTTCAGGAAAATGTAAACTGGTACTTCATCAACTACTACTAGTTGATATGCTCAGATTTAGTAACTCTACTAACACAAACTTTAACTTCTGTTTAAGAAAGCTGTAATAAAAGCCAAAAGTCGCTAAATAAAAACAACATAATGCGGATGCATATTGCTGGAATCAGGGATATAGTGGTGGCACCCAAACTCGTACTATACATTTGTATGTTACACTTTATAGTACATGCAACAGAGTATTCACACTTGTTCACCAAAATAACTTGTGCAACATCAAGATTAAAAAATTAAAAAGTCAAATCAACAATTCAGTGCCGTGCAGCCTCATCATGATTTACAAAACATAGAAGTCAGTCTATAGCAGGGGTGTCAAACATACGGCCCCCGAAGCGATGTCATCCGGCCCACGGAATATCTCAGAATATCTTTTTTTATTCAATAGGATACAGGTAAAAAAAATGGCAAAAAAATAAATCACAAAATATAAATAGATACAGATCCATTTTTTATTTAACACTCACCAAAAGATAAAGACAAAGAATATTAGTGACTACTACTGCTGTTTCCTGATACCTGTTGATCAGCGCATCAACATCTGGAGCAAATGACTGGGCTGAGGATATCTTGAGTATCAGGTTAAGGTGTGTGAGTTAGTTGTGAACTACATTTAGATTTGTTGATATTCATGACAGAGAAAGCTTGCTGCTTCTCAGGACACACTATTTCCACAGCTTTTAGCAGTATTTCTTCAAAAACTCCATCAGAAAATGGTTTTGAAGAAACAGCTATTTCATGAGCAATCACATAGCTTGACTTAACAGCAGCACCACTTATGTTACAAGCATTAGTAAACATTGATTGGTGCCATTTCAATGACTGAGTATTTTTCACGTAACTTTCCTGTATATTTATTATATTTATTGTAGTGATGAGCGATTATCATTTTTACAAGTCTATTTGATTGTCGATTCGATATTTGAAAATAATTACTAATATTATCTTTATAAAGAAAACAAAGTCACAAAAATGTTCCTGATTTGGATTCTTTTTTTTTTATTTCTAATTAAAAACTACAATAAAACGTCAATAACTTTTTTCAACAGCACTTTCAAACCTACAAAACATACAGAATGCATTATATTGAAGTTACTACTAAAGCAGCATAACCAATATATCAACAATACCACTTCAGAAAAAAACATTTTTAAATAAAGAAAAGCACACACAATATGACAAAGCACTTGCTCTCAACTGCCTGAAATCTTCTCTTAAGCTCTTTTGAATCCCTAACTCTCTAGGGTTGATAATGCTGCACAACAGAAAATAATAATAATAATAATAATAATAATAATAATAATAATACATGGCTGGAAGTTCATTATCTCATTAAAGATAACGTAATAATCTTTTGTTTAAGGTTGCCATTCTTTTCTATTACGTTTCATTTAATAATTACTAATTATTAAATGAAATGTAATACAAGAAATGTGAAACATTTTTGTTTATTATTTAAAGAAAAAATTTAATTTATTAACCTGCCTCGCTGACTAACGTAAAATGAGAAACTGAGTCAACAGTAACAGATACATACAAGTGAAAGTCCCAGTAAAACAATACAATAACTTCGGGTAGCTCCCTTATAAATACATATTTATATCAAAATCCATGAACCTTCGGCTTCGAGGGAGATTGATCTGACATGGACTGACCCTATATTTATAGAATTCAATTTTCCGTATTTATTTGTATTTTTGAACTTACAGTATTTAAAACACCAAAACTGACTTCAAATGATTAATACACTACACAATTTAGATAGATTATTATACTATAAAACTTCACGTCTTTTTTTATGGTCACTCATCACAAAAGTTACTTCTGCATCTCAGCCACTTTCAATTCCAGCGGTTCACGTCAGGCAACCACTGAAGAAGCTCTCACTCTGGGATCTGTAATCAAGGGAACCTTAAGACCTGCCCTCCTGTAAAGCTCCCATAATGCATACAAGAGGGCATCATGAAAAAAACATACAGGGAGCACAGCGCAGTATCAGAACTCTTCATTATAAATACTTGTCAGAGAAAGAAGGTGAGCAAGTGTTTAACTTAATAATCGGAAACTAACTGAATTTTCAAATAATCGCTCATCACTAATTTCTTGCCATGGTTTGCTTCACAGTTTATTTTAATGTTGTATTCTTTCACAACAGCCACATGCTGCTTAAAAATTAAGCATGTTGGCTTTCCATTCATGTCTACAAAGAAATACAAAATTCACAATTTTTTTGAAACACACACATTTTTGGTCCACCTTTCTCTTCCTGTGTAAAGACATGATGACACTTGTCACTACAGAACTCACAAATCAGAACTAAAACCCTTTTTCTGGTACCTTAACTTGAACTAGCTGACACACTGCCGACTCACCCACGTGGTCGGCGATTGACAGCAATCACAGCAACATGACAATTTTGTGTTGCTCATGTGAATGAACTCGCTGGAGTCATGTTTGCAAATGAGTTTTAAGAGGTGAGGGTGAGTGAAATAAATGTGTTTTTAGGGGAATATAAATTTGGTATGTATGATCATTTTTGTTAAATACAACAATTTTGTGGTTTTGGGTTCGTCTTTGTATTTTTATAACTGCCACTCGGCCCGCACCAAGCACCAGGGAATCGTATCAGGCCTGCCAAACGAAACGAGTTTGACACCTCTGGTCTATAATATATAAATTAAGCCACTCAAGCCAATTGTGTTGAAACTTGGCTATGACATTCTTCAGAGTACTCTTGAGAGTGTCATAACTTTATATAGGACATGCTTTTCAATCTATTAATTATTTCATGTACACAGCGAGGATGAAAGTCATGATCATCTAGCTTTTTATGATACTGATAGCTCTAAATTGTGCAAAAGCATAACATCATTAAATGTAGTAAAGTTCTTTAAAATCTCAACTGTTTACCACATTTTCTGAAAAAAGTTATTAAAAAGTAGATTTCTTTATATTTTTGTAAACTTATGCCATCTGAAATGAAATAATCTCTGATACATTTTCCAGCAGGAAAGCCAAAATCTCCCTTAAGTTAATTACCTTTTCAGAGACTGAAGCAAAGCCTTTGGTTGGGTGTTGGGTCCGCATGTCAAAAACATGAAATTTTCCTTCTAGTGATGTGGCAACAAGTTTGTTCATATTGATGTCTTTCCTGTCAAACTCAACACAACATACCTGGAAATTTAAAATGAAAAAATAAAATATAATATAAAATGCAATCAGTGCTAGATTAAAAGAAAGGTTAGGTGTTAATTGTGGAAACATAACATTACAGAGAGCACATTCAGAGTTACTGGAGGCAAAAACACCAACAGGACATGAAAAGAGATGGGACATAGCATTTGAAAAACATTATGGGCACAAAAAATCAAGTGCATAGGCAAAGGCACAACTTCTGACAGTAATAAAATGTAATACCATAAAACCAGCAAGAAACAACTTAAGGAAGCTACAATTATATTGTTGATAGTTTTATACCGTTAATATTATTCTTCTCAGAAGTGTGCCTTGGCAAAATAGGGCCCACTTGTGCCTACAGTGCATCAGCACTCTTTACAGAATTATACAAGTGTCTCTCGCTAAATAAATATTATTAAGGCGTTTTCTTCAGAGTGAAAATAAATAAAAAATCTCCTTTATCCATGTTTCCATTTGACTTTTAGTCAAAAACAGGAGTCACTTATATTGGACATTTGAACAGTTATGAAAACCAACTCTATACTCTGATGTTGCTTCTTACCCCATTTTTTATGTTTGTTTCCCATCTTACCGACATGTTCCTCAGATCAAAAAGTTTAATATCACCATTATCATACCCAGCACATATGCATCGATCCTGGTCATTGCAGGCGTTACCTAGTGAAAGTACCAAAAGCATTTTTTTCTTTAGGAATTCCAGAGCCTGGATTTAGTAAAGATTTACATTTAGAAAGTTCTGACTGGCAATCTTTAAGTCTTTTTCAGTACCTAAACCAAAAACATATTAAATGACAATAAACAAAATAAAATGGTATTGATATATGTAAAACGAATCTCATTCTAAATTTGGAAAGCCATTAAAGAATAACCAGAGATATTTTAATATCACAGTCTTTAACAAAAGTATTGGCTTAAGATAATTCAAGAAAACATATTAAACAAAAGCATTTAGTGAACATTAGCCACTAATTAATATGACAAAGACCAAAAGAAAACTTAAGAAATGTAAAATATTTGTTCCTGACAAAAGTATTAGCACATTTACATTAAAAGTCTGTAAAAAAAAATGTATAGAACTAATTTAAAATATATATTTGTTGATTAAAAACCATTACACAGTAACTAAGCTACATTATAAAGTCAATTGCCAGAAAAAAAAAAGTTAATTATTTCCAACATCTGTTGAAAAAGAAAATTTTGGCAACACAGCACATTATGGCCAAGACAAAGGAGTTGGATTCACGTTTGAATAAAGCACTTGTAGCAAACTACAACAAATGAAATGGCTACAGAACAGCATCAAAGAAATATGGAATACCAAAATCCATAATCACAGCAACAATCAAGAAGTACCACAGAATAAATTAAACTGAAATGCTTCAAAGAAGTGGACGTCCAAAGATAGTGCACAAAAGAACTGTGCAAAGGCAAATAGACACAGAGGAGTTGTATGCACGTAGACTTCGCTGCAAACCAGTGGCGTGTCATGACAAAATGGACTGGGGTAGCAGAGTCGTCGCAACCAAGTTCTCATTGAAAAAGGATTCATAACCAAATTGACTATGATGTCTCGGTTTTCTCACATTTTTTTTTATTTTAGTGTAAAATAAAATTTGAACTAATTCGATGTTGTAAAGGTATTTGTATTTATCAATGTATATACTGTATATATATAAGCAATATCGTGCGAAATCCAGCTATCGTCCTAACTGCAGTGCTACCAAGGAATATTCATGTTTTGGGGTTGCTCACTAATGATTGGTCAGCTGTCAGAGCTTTGACTTTCCCATTGGTTGCTAAAGCAGGGCCTTCAAGTGAGGCAGAGAATAGATACCCTGGGATATTTATGGCCTGCCTCTGCTCACCATCTAAAATTTCACGGACTGGAGACATTCATGCGAGAGTGATGGAGACAAATATAATATTAGTGGGTATACACTGTATAGAAAAGACAGGCAGGACAAAAGAGGCAGAGGGGTAGCGCTATACATCAAAATAGTCTTGAAGCCCAGGTGTTAAATCTGGAAGAAAAAAACAGGGCAGAATCAATATGAGTCAGAATAACGGACACAAATTCAAAGGGCAAAATAATAGGGGCATGCTATAGACCGCCAAATTCAGACACTGAGCAAAATAATCTGTTATACAATGACATTAGAAATGTGTGCAGCAAAGGAGAAGCCATATTAACCCTTTGCGGTCCACTGTCGGACCTGGTCCGACATTGCAATTATTCCTATCCGGTCCATTGTCGGACCCTGTCCGACACCATAAAAAAAACGCAAAAAAACTGGTTTCTAGTCGTTTTTTCTCCAGAAAAAGCAGAGAAAACCATTCAATGGCAGAGTGGGAGCGACAGGAGCTGAGACAAGCCGAAGAAAAAAGGCGTATCTCATGAATAGTCATACCTGCCCCTGGCATCCCATATAGGCGGTCATAAAGAAACAAGCTGGCTGATACTGCATCAGCGCACAGAGACTATCACGGACATTTGCAGAGCTTTTTTGAGATGTTATAGTAATAAAATAATGACATGGATTGCATTATTGAGGAGTTTGGTGATAAAACGAGTGATCAGGAGATGATTGCTCGGTATGTACGACTATTATTATTATTATTATTATTATTTATTTATTAGCATATGTGAAAGCGATAGCGAATGAAAGGGTGGGGCGGGGCTGGAGATGCCTAGTGAGTGCTTTGTTGATATGCAGGGCCTTTTAAACCTGTTTGACTGTGAAAAAAAATACTTTTAAACAGCGCGTCTAAAATTAACTGTGCGTGTGAAAATAAATTGGACCTGACGCGCCTGAAGCACACTTAATAAATGGACTGCAAAGGGTTAATGGGGGATTTCAACTTCCCCCATATAAAATGGGAAAACCCGGTGGGGAGCACGACAGACGGAATTGAAATGGTGGAAATGACAAATGACTGCTTCCTAATGCAATTTGTCAAGGCACCGACTAGAAGGGAGGCATATCTTGATTTAGTCTTTTCAAATAACAAAGACAGAATAACTAAAACAGAGATCAGAGAACCATTGGCAAATTTGAAGTGCTTTTTAAAACCCCAGAAGTAATGACTAAAGCTAAGGTTTACAATTTTAGAAAGGCAAACTATGAAGGTATGAAACAGAGACTAACAGAAGTAGATTGGAGTAAAATAGAGAAAACATCCACGGAAAAAGGATGGCTGTTTTTTTAAAAATGTAGTACTAGAGCCGCAAAACAATTACATCCCAAAAGTAGACAAATCTAAATCTAAAAGAAAATTGCCAAAATTGTTTAATAGATCAATTTAAAAAAAAATATTCAGAGAAAAACGGCACTTTACAGAGCATTTAAAAGGGACCAAGAACAAAGTACATAGAAAGAGTACTTGGAACTGCAAACACAAGTCATAAAGGAAGTTAGAAAGGCCAAGACAGCGATAGAAATGAGCATTTAAGGGGGCTAAAACCAATTGCAAAAAGTTTTTCCAGTATTATAACAGCAAGAGAACATTCACAGAGGAGGTAAAATATCTAAGAGATACAAATGGCAAAATCACAGACGAAGAGAAAAAAATGGCAAATATATTAAATGATTACTTTTCGGGGGCTCCCTTTGGCGCATCCAGTAAAGGCGCTCCTCGCAGGATGTGCCCTATAGCCTGGAGATCGCTGGTTCGAATCCAGGCTATGTCACAGCTGACCGTGACCGAGAGTTCCTAGGGGGCGGCGCACAATTGGCTGAGCGCTGCCCGGGTAGGGAGGGCTTAGGTCGGCAGGGGAATCCACGGCTCACCGCGCATCAGCGACCCCTGTGGCCGATAGGGCGCCTGTGGCTCTGCAGCGGAGCCGCCAGATCTGTGTTGTCCTCCGGCACTATAGGTCTGGTAGCATTGCTGTGGATCTACAGTGCGAAAAATGACGGCTTGGAAGGAGCACGTTTCGGAGGACGCGTGTTTCAGCCTCCGTTTCCTGAGTCGGCGGGGGGGTTGCGAGCGGTGAACCGGGGATACAGATAATAATTGGGCATGCTAAATTGGGGTGAAAACCGGGGTAAAAATAATTGGCGACGACTAAAATTTAAAAAAAAAAAAAAAATGATTACTTTTCACAAGTTTTTACAAAGGAGGAAATGGACAGCATGCCCCACATGTCGACCTGTTCCTATCCAGTTTTAAATAACTTTAGCACAACAGAGGCAGAAGTGTTAAAGGCACTAGGAGCTCTTAAAATAAACAAATCCCCTGGGCCGGATGAGATCCTCCCAATAGTACTCAAAAAAATGAAAGAAGTTATTTATAAAACCGCTAACCAAGAACATGCAACAGTCTCTTGACACGGGGGTTGTACCGACAGACTGAAGAATTGCAAACAGGTAACTACAGACCAAGATGCCTGACTTCTATTATATGTAAACTTTTTGAAACTATAATAAGATCCAAAATGGAAAATTACCTATATGGTAACAGTATCCTGGGAGACAGTCAGCATCATGTCTAACTAATCTGCTTGTTTCTTTTGTGGATGCAACATTGAATGGATAACTGAAATGGATAAAGCTTTTGACAAAGTCCCGCACAAAAGATTAATTCTCAAACTGAACGCAGCAGGGATTCAAGGAAATGCATGCACATGGATTAGGGAGTGGTAACATGCAGAAAACAGAAAGTACTGATTAGAGGAGAAACCTCAAAATGGAGCAAGGTAACCAGTGGAGTACCACAGGGATCAGTAGGTCCTCTGCTAGTCCTAATCTACATTCATGACTTAGATTCTGGTATAATGTCACGGAGTGACCCTAAAATACATCTTCCCTTGTACAACCTTTTTTGAGTGAAAGATATATGTGGCCAAGATGTCTGACTCTTTGATAGAAACAGTTTAATTTATTTGAAGTCTTCCCACTAATGATGTGAATGTAGAGATGGGAGCCCAGCTAACAAGATTTAAGTTTTTGCAGGTATCTAGTAAAGACCCTGGTTGCCCACACCTCTGATGTAAAATGCTGGATGCACAGGCCTGTCGTTGTGTTTGCAGAACCAGTCCGAGCTGAGCCTGGCGCAGAGTTCGAATCCTGTTGGGAACGTGCTGAGTTATCGGATGATTTAAACTAACCTGTATTGATTGAAATAATATGATATTCTCTTTGTCAATAATAGTAATACTGTATATACTCCTTTCAAATAGATCTGTAAAACCAGTAGAAAATATTATTAGCAGTCTATGAAAGCACCTGCTGGAAGGAGTCAAACCTGACAGGCTCTTATAAGGCCTTGTTAACATATTCCAGTTTTATGAGAAAAAGTAGTTTCTTTCGTTACTTTCATTACTTCAGTCTAATATTAATCAACACCAAAAAATTGGCAAAAGGCTAGGACGTCTTAAAACCTGCTTCAACTGGATTTTGTATGAACAGAGAAAGGGGTCAGACTTAATTCAGTAAGATAATATTACCATTTCTAGGAGCAACTGTTATACTGAAGTAACTGAATTAGAAATATATGTTATAAAATCATTTAAAGTTAAACTGTTATACAAATAACATTATTATTGTTGAAAGAACATATTACAGTTAAAAACGAAAGAAGATCAGTACTAACTGACACTGTCAGAATATTATAATAATTATACTATGTTTTAAAGAATATAAAACCAGCATAAATAATATTGCAGCAAATTATGAACAGGTTACAGTGATTTGAACTAAAAAAAACTGAACAAGTGTTAATGTTAGAAAAAAAGCTTGTCTATGTGCCTTTGTTATTAGTGCACATACACTCATGGAAGCCTGTAACCTTGAAAGAAGCAGGTATCTGGGGGAACTAAACAAGGAGGCTAGGTATTGCAAATTAGCAAAAATAAAAGAGTAACCCTTTTTAGACAGAACGATATTTGAATAAAAAAAATACCTATTTAATTTAATTTGATTTGTGTTGTTACTAAGCATAGATGTTTTAAATAATAATAAAAAAAAACATTCTAATCTAATAGTGCCAAAACTCTCTGAAGAGAAATAATATGTTTTAAGTATTTTAATCTAATAAGAAACATAATATTTAAACTAACAAGTGTTTTTGCTTGTTTAAGGCTCTACTGTAATACAAATAGACTGTAAAAGCAGGAGCGAGCATTTCATTTAATCAATTTAAGAATTAGTTCAGTTTCTTTCTCCAACAACAAATCTTTTAGACATTACAATATCCATTAAAGAATATAAATGTTTAGTTTATATAAAGGTTTTACTGCAATAAAAAAACAGGAACTGTTAGGTTGGAATATTAGACAAATATAGTGTAAACTATACTATACACATTTTAATACACAAAAAACCTACTGAAACATAATCTTGTCCTTATCTGCTTACAAGCAGAGCGGTGCTAGATATGGAAGGTTCTTTTTGGCAGTCAAAGTGAGATTTACTTGTAGTCCGCAGTTTTTAATCCAAGGTCTTTCTATGATAAGAAAACCTGGCAGTCGTACCAAGCATTCCACGAATTAGGGGAGTTGTGTCCAGTATCAGTGCTTACCTAATAAGTAGCGACCTTCTTTGGGAGAAAACTGTTTTCATGCAGTGAATTTGGAGAAGTGCTTACAATGGTGTTTCATATTAATCATATTAAACAATAGTCTTGGCAAGGAAACAGGGTGTCTGAATCCTGCTTGAGCAGGCAACTTTTAGAAACAGAGAGAGGTCAGGCATAGTCCGAGAATGGCACAGTTAAATAAGGCTGTTATACTTAACATGTTTATTATAGCTTAAATTTAAATGAAACTAATTGAACTGACCACTGTCTTTCTCAAATACTTTGTTAACACACATTTGTATATGAAGTTAAACTGGCCCATTGACAACACACTGAAAAGGTAACATAATATGCAGCTAAGAGGGACATATATATATTTTGACCCAGCTAGAGCTGGTATTATATATTAAAAACATCTCTCATATATACACATATACTTGTATTATATTATAGCAAGGATTCTGTGAACTTTGGTCCACCTGACTTTTCAGAAAAAGGAGAAGTTGGGAAAAAAAGAGCGATGAAATCATGTTTTAATATTTTTTGGCAAGAAGTTATATTCAATCAGTTTTGAAAAAGGAGTGGAACAGATCCTTCTAAAATGTATAATTAACTTAAAGATAAGAAATGTCAAGGTTAGATTTACTTGGGACCTGATGTACTGAATGGAGTGAAAATCCTATAAAAACCAAGGTAAAACCCCAGTCAAGTATTGCACAACTTGCTAACTACAAGTTGTGTGGTCAATGCTCTGAAGATCTCTGAAAAACTGATTGCTGTTTGGTGGTATTCACAAGTCTCTGCCTTTTGAAGACAGTTCTTATTTTTCAATATATCCTACACTACACTTCCATACACTGGAAGGTAAGCATATATTTGAATTGAATATCTCTTTTATATTGATGCATTGCTATAAGGTATAGAAATAATGTTTTAGTCTTAAGAGAGTGATATATTTTGAATGTTCTAGAATTTAGCGGTGGGCGTTTTTAGCTTTATGCATGTATAAGCTAAGCATATAATTAACCATATTTGTATTACTGTATTGAAGTATTTATGCTGTTAAACTTGTAAAGGCACCAGATAACCTGGACTACTTTCTACTTGGGATTTATGGTGGTCTGTGCAACCAATCCAATTTTTAACATAAGCATTTAATAAACCGAAAAGAGCACTTCTACTGCTCTGATTTGTTAAAACTTCAAATTAAATGTGTGATTTTCTTTATTATTAAAAAGTCATCTGGATACGTTGCAAGCCCACTGCACAAACAAAACCACAACAAGAGTTTAAAACATCTCTGTCCTCCTTGAACATCTCCCCTGAGTTTAAGAGTGTGCTCAGAGCATATATGCATATATATATATATATACACAGTATGTATATATATATATATACACAGTATGTATATATATATATATATATATATATATATATATATATATATATATATATATATAAAGAGTATGTGCGAAAAATTCTGACACTAGTAAGCAAACTTGTTACATTTGCAGACGACACTAAAATAGGAGGAGTGGCAAAAAGCATTGCAGCAGCAAAGGTCATTCAAAATGATCTAGACAGCATTCAGAACTGGGCAGACACAACACAGATGACATTTAACAGAAAAGTGTAAGGTACTGCACGCAAGCAATAAAAATGTGCATTATAAATATCATCTGGGAAATACTGAAATTGAAGAAGGACTCTATGAAAAAGGAGTTTATGTTGTTGACTCAGAAATGTCTCCATCTAGACAATGTGGGGAAGCTATAAAAAGGCCAACAAGATGCTTGGATTTATAGTGAAAAGTGTTGAATTTAAATCAAGGGAAGTAATGTTAAAACTTTACAATGCATTAGTAAGACCTCATTTAGAAAGGATAAAGGATATTACTGCTCTAGAAAGACTGCAAAGAAGAGCGACCAGAATTATTCCGTGTTTAAAAGGCATGTCATATGCAGACAGGCTTAAAGAATTGAATCGATTCAGCCTTGAACAAAGAAGACTACACGGCGATCTGATTCAAGCATTCAAAATTGTAAAAGGTGTTAACAATGTCGACCCAAGGGTCTTTTTTAACCTGAAAAAAGAAACAAGGACCAGGGGTCACAAATGGAGATTAGATAAAGGGGCATTCAGAACAGAAAATAGGAGGCACATTTTTACACAGAGAATTGTGAGGGTCTGGAACCAACTCCCCAGTAATGTTGTTGAAGCTGACACCCTGGGATCCTTCAAGAAGCTGTTTGATGAGATTCTGGGATCAATAAGCTACTAACAACCAAATGAGCAAGATGTGCCGAATGGCCTCCTCTTGTTTGTAAACTTTCTTATGTTCTTATGTGATTGTAGATTGAATAAAAGCAGCCATGTATCAAAACATTCTACAAAAAGTACAATGATACCAACTGCTCGTAGGCTGATTGGCAGACAGTTTATCTTCCAACATGACAATGACCCAAAGCATATAGCTAAGGCAACTGGAATTCTTGAAGAAAACGAAGATAAAAGTTCTGGAATAGCCTTTGCAATCCCTAGGTCTCAATCCAACAGAAAAGCTTTCCGTTGTTCTGGAAAAAAAGCTGTAGCCAAGAATTGTGTATCCAATCTGACTGAGCTGAAGGAACCAGGCCCAGATTTAACCAACAAGATGTAAAATACTGTTTAAAGAGTAAGTAGTGGGTTCAGAAAAAATATAGTGTTACACGTCCCCACGTGTTTCTACAACTGTTTAAATAACATACCTCTAAAGTCTTTTTCAAAGCTCTTTTTAAAATGTACGCTCTAGTGCACTGATAGTGTAAGGATTATTGCCAACATTGTCAAATAGGTTACACAGCAATAACATTCCATGATGTGGAACAAAACAGAAAAGCCAGAGCACTTGTTATGTTATGTTTTTGTTTTGTTTTTTGTTTTTTTAAATTCCTGCAGTGATTTAGAGGACTGATTTCAAACCCCAGTGCACTAGAGTGGCCATTTTGAAAAGAGCTTTGAAACTGACTTTAAAGTTATAAGTGTACAAAGTTGCCAGGATGTTATCAATGAAAAGAAAAATTACAGGCATGTTATTTAAACAGTTGTAGCAACACGTGGGGTCATATAACGCTATATTTTTCAGAACCCCGCTACTTACTCTTTAAGAATATTTGCTAAATTACAGAGGAGGTAGTGTGGTCCAGTGGTTAAAGTCCAGGGCTTGTAACCAGAAGGTCACCGGTTCAAATCCTACCTCTGCCACTGACTGACTCACTGTGTAACCCTGAGCAAGTCACTTAACCTCCTTGTGCTCCATACTGCAGATAAGATGTTAAATCAGTGTCCTGTTGTAAATGACTCTGCATATAATACACAGTTCACAGCCTACCTCTGTAAAGCGCTTTGTGATGGTGGTCCACTATGAAAGGCGCTATATAAAAATTAATACATTATATATTATTATTATAAATTGTGTATTTTGCTTTTTTGTTTTATTAAAAAATGGTTAATGTTCACTAAATGCTTGTACTTAATCTGTTACCTTGTATTGTGGAATAATAAGCAGAGGGTGCCAATACTTTTGTCTGCGACTGTATTAGAGGAGAGGAAAATTCTGCTTAATGGATCTAGCCAATATAAAGTTCTGGCACAGTTAGCAAATAAGTCACCTAATCAACCTTTCCGCTGATATCACTTAATTCCAATACCCTTTATAATGTAATAACATAATCAAGCATATTTTCTTTTCAGTAAAATACTACACTGCATACCAAATGCTACAGTCCAACAGTCTCTCTTTGTTTCTCCTTCTATTGGTTCCATATTCGCAACAGGAGTGTGTCTCTGCCTTGGGTCCCACACCTTTACTGTACCTATATTTGAAAAATAAAATAAATATAATTACTGTTCTATCAGAGCTTGTATCAGATATAATTGGAACACTTTTAAAATACAGGAAAGTTAAACTTGGTATGTTGGTTAAATTGAATTACAGTTCCAAATATTCAGATAATCATACTGAAAACCAGTCTATTTACCATCTCTGCTCCCAGTTACAATTTCAGGAGCTCCATCCCCAATACCCAGGCCTCCTACACCATCAATAGTGTTTACAATTTCTGTATGTGCTTTCACTGAATAAACTGGGATCTCTGGAGCTTCAAGGTTCCTGTTTCAAAAACAACTGTATTTAATAAAATTAGAAAGAGCTTTCCTGTTCTTGATGACATCAAGGAGGACAGACAAATGATGGGAGTTAGCAGTCCTGACAGTTTATTTTCTGGATTACTGACATAACCTGAATATAACTAAATTGGATTATTTTGAACATGTCCATTACAATCCTCTGTAGCCTGCACAACCATCCAATTAACAGACTTCCAGATAATCAGCTTTGTACTGTACTACACTTTATCCATAGTTAAAATGGATTTATTCAGACGAAGAAAGCATAAATGATTTCCATTACACGAGAGTAGATGTTAAAACTTCATGCTGATTTGAACTCGGCTCTCGCCAAGATAAGCACCAACTAAGACGTAGCTTTACAGTAAACTAATGTGATCCATATGTGTCTCCATCCATTTACGTTTCCTTCCATATGATGATGTAGATATCCTTCTGTCTGGTGTTAATGGCTGAAGTGTAATGCTGGCTCCAGGGATCAGCTTATTTTGCCTCCCTGGCGCATCAGCACACACGACGGCTGCGATGCTGGCTCCGGGGATCAACCAAAGTGCGGCCTCCCCAGCGCATCAGCATGACAACCGTCTGGATTGAGCTAAGTAGGGTACATCTCTGGGGTTTTCAAGTGGGCACCTTCCATCCTCAGTGTTTCGTCGACTAGCCCACGACACCTCAAGAGGGCTCGACGGTGATTCTGGCGTCCCAGCATCACCCCCCTCCGTCCCCCACTCAACTCAGCCCAGCTTACTTACCTGTCCCCAGCCAGAATCTTTCCGTCTCAACCACAGCCAGTTGCTGCTCCTCTCTGCTGCTTCAGATAAGTTCTTCACTGTGCGACGCAACTCTTGGCCACTGAATCCGACGTCTCTGAGAAACCGGGTTGTAGAGTGTGCCACAAATCCTCGACAACCCACTTCCACTGGGTAAACCCGAACTCTCCATCCTCGCTGTTCCGCTTCAGTGGCTAGTTGAGCATACCGCAGTTTCTTCCTCTCATACGCCTCATCTACAGCGTCCTCCCATGGCACTGTTAACTCTACCAGGTGAACAAGGCGTGCTGATCCAGACCACAAGACAATATCTGGTCGAAGGTTAGTGGTGGCAATCTCAGGTGGAAAAATAAGCCGTTGACCAACATCTGCCAGCATATTCCAGTCTCTAGCAGCTTCCAGTTGTCCTGGGCGAGGATTGGTTTTAACACCTTTTCTTGGTGGTTGCTCTCCTGGGCGGAGGAATGTTGTCTTTTGTGTGTAATGTTTTGATGGAACAGGTGGCAACTTATTGGTCATGTTACGCTTGTCTTCCAATGCTAAGGCCAAACATCGCAGCACCTGGTCATGGCGCCAAGTAAACCGTCCTTGGCTAAGAGCCACCTTACATCCTGTCAAAATGTGCCTTAATGTTGCAGGTGATGAACACAAAGGACATGAGGGATCCTCTCCTACCCAGAGGTTTAGGTTCTGTGGTGATGGGAGAACATCATATGTTGACCTGATGAGGAAACTGATCCTGCTCTGTTCCATTGACCATAGGTCTTGCCAGCCAATCTTGCGTTGTTCCACACTCTCCCATCTCATCCATTCTCCCTGTTTGGCCTGGGAAATGGCCTTTATACACCTCATCCTCTCCTCCTGCTTCTGCACCTCGTTGACTACCAGCTTCCTTCTTTGAGCTGGGGCCGCCTTGTGCCATGTAGGAGGAGTTGAACTGAAACCAAGACCCCCTCTTCCATGCTGAACTTGCCCCATGATATCACCAATTCGAAGGGCAGCCTTTGCATCTTCCACAGCTTTCTTTGCCGCCCACTTTCTTCCAGTTTTCAACACAGGTGCTGCCTCCCTTACGCATTTATCGCGTGACTCTACTAATGTCATTTCCAGTCTGACCTTGGCGCACTTAAACTCCTCGGTTAGAGCAGAGACTGGTAGCTGCAGTATTCCTTTACCATAAAGTCCCACTCTGCTGAGGCAGCGTGGAACTCCCAACCATTTCCTGATGTATGAACTGATTAAAGCTTCCAGCTTCTCTACTGTTGTCAAAGAAACCTCGTACACAGTCAGTGGCCACAGCAACCTCGGCAGTAGACCAAACTGAAAGCACCAGAGTTTTAGTTTACCTGGTAGTGCGCAGCTGTCTATGCTCTTCAACCCTTCCACTGCTTGTTGTCTAACTTCTCCCACACGAACTGTGTCCTTTAGATCCCCGTCGTACCATCTCCCAAGACTCTTCACTGGCTTCTCAGACACTGTTGGTATTGCCTCACCATTAATGAAGAATGTTTTATCTACTACTTTGCCTTTAATTATAGAGATGCTCCTTGATTTAGTGGGCTTGAATTGCATTCGTGCCCATTCAATGTTATTGGTTAATTTGCCCAATAATCGATTAGTGCAGGCTACTGTTGTAGTCATGGTTGTCATGTCATCCATGTATGCTCGAATTGGTGGTAGTCGCATTCCAGAAGCCAAGCGCTCTCCTCCTACTACCCATTTTGATGCCCTAATGATTACTTCCATTGCCATGGTAAAAGCCA
This sequence comes from Acipenser ruthenus, assembly GCF_902713425.1. Classification (NCBI taxonomy): domain Eukaryota; kingdom Metazoa; phylum Chordata; class Actinopteri; order Acipenseriformes; family Acipenseridae; genus Acipenser; species Acipenser ruthenus. The sequence goes on along the minus strand of NC_081193.1, from coordinate 69,589,839 downwards.
GTGGAGAAATGGTGCATCCTGCCATTATTCCAACCTCTAGGCATTGCCATGTAGTGCTGAATTCTGAAGTTGAAAAACTGAATTGCAAATCTCCAAAATAGGCTTTCACTAAATTTGTTATTGTCATCGGTACACTGAAAAAATCAAATGCTGCCCAAAGTAGTTCATGTGGCACTGAACCATATGCATTAGCCAAATCCAGGAATGTCACATGGAGCTCCTTCCTCTCCTTTTTAGCTGATTGAATTTGTTGCCAGATCACATTGATGTGTTCTAAGCAACCTGGGAAACCTGGAATGCCCGCTTTTTGTATTGAAGTGTCAATGAAGCAGTTCTTTAATAGGTAAGCTGACAATCTCTGAGCAATAATGCTGAAGAAAATCTTGCCTTCTACGTTTAATAGGGAAATGGGACGAAACTGACTGATGCTTGTAGAATCTTTTTCTTTAGGTATAAAGACTCCACCTGCTCGGCGCCATGCTCTTGGTACAACCTGTTTTTCCCATGCCACTTTCATCAATTTCCACAGAATTCGTAGAACTCCTGAAGCACTCTTGTACACTCTGTACGGAACTCCATTAGGCCCTGGAGATGATGAAGCCCTTGCTTTTTTCACAGCTTGCTCTATTTCTTTCCACTTAGGTGCACAGTCCTCCATTTGGTATTCTGGTGGATTGATAGGTGGGATGTCTGACGGAATTGACATAGGCTCCTGCCTTTTTGAATCTGTATGTGTTTCCTCCAAATATCTCTCCAGCTCAACCTTAGATGCTTTTAGTGTGCCATTCTTCTCACTGGTGAATAACTTCTTTACAAATTTGAATGGGTCTTTATAAAAGTTAGCTCTCGCACGCTCCTTCTTTTTGTAGCGTTTCCGTAGGCGCTCAGCTCTGCGCAATGTTGCAAGCTTATCTTTTATGACCCTTTGTAAGAGATTGAGTCCCTCCTTCTGACTTTGTTCTGCTCTTCTCCATTGGTTCCTCAGCTGTCTCCTTTCTCTAACTAAGCGTTCAATCTCCTGCTGCCGTCTAGACTTTCCAGGAATAGTTTGTACTTTTTCCTTCCTTTTTTCAACTCCAAACCTCTCACTTCCATATGCGTAGATGATGTCCCCAAATTTATCCAGCTTCTTTTCAACTGTTCCACTTAATCTTTCCAATGCAACGCAGAGATCTGTGTTTACTGTGTCCCATGCAGTTTTCTCACAAGCTCTTGGCCATTTAACTCCAGGCTTGTGCCCGTTGAGGTTCTTTTCGCTCTTATGCTGGTTTGTCTGACCGGGTTCACAAGGATCATTAGGTTCATCACTAACTGTGTCCATGCAAGTCCTCCTCACATCTATGACAGGGGTGCTGATATCCTGCGAACTGTGGTTTGCTTCCTGTCGCTGGATTTCATTCGACTGACTTGACTGACTTCGTAAGAAGTACTGATCAATGCGAGGCCCTTGTCCCTTCTTCCTCAAGCATTTCATTCTCCCTTGATGAATCTTCAAACCCCTGACTGTTGTCGCCTTGCTCCAGCCGCAGACACAAACCTGGAGTTCTATGTCTTTGTTAACTGCAGATCTTGAACTAGTCTTTTGTGAAGTACTCTCCATACTCATATCCGTTTCCGTTCCTAAGTCGTTAACCGTGTTGTCCAACGTTGAGTCATCTTCCGCCCCTGCTCTCGCAGACTCTAGGGGTATTTTTCTCTTTAATTTCTTAGAAGCCTTGGGCGGGTGTCTCCAGCATCCTGTAAACACAGAGCTGGATTCTGCCGACAAGGGTAGCTAACCCTTACCAGCCCCAATGGGGTCTCTTTCCTCCTGTCAGCTGTCTCTCCAGGCTGTCACAAGGTCTTTCCCTTGTTGCCAGCTGCACTATTCACAGCAGTCACTGGACGTATCCAGATCTTCATGATTTCCATTACACGAGAGTAGATGTTAAAACTTCATGCTGATTTGAACTCGGCTCTCGCCAAGATAAGCACCAACTAAGACGTAGCTTTACAGTAAACTAATGTGATCCATATGTGTCTCCATCCATTTACGTTTCCTTCCATATGATGATGTAGATATCCTTCTGTCTGGTGTTAATGGCTGAAGTGTAATGCTGGCTCCAGGGATCAGCTTATTTTGCCTCCCTGGCGCATCAGCACACACGACGGCTGCGATGCTGGCTCCGGGGATCAACCAAAGTGCGGCCTCCCCAGCGCATCAGCATGACAACCGTCTGGATTGAGCTAAGTAGGGTACATCTCTGGGGTTTTATATATATATATAATCCTACCAGTACCAAATTATTGTCCTGGTTTGTTAGCTAGTGAATAATAAATTACTTACAATATTAAATTCAGGCATAAGATAGAGTCCCACTGAAGTGTCAACACAAATAATTGAATTCAAAAAGTATTTTGTGTTACAATGTAAACTGGGTTTTATCAATATTTATATTTTTGGGGATGATGATTTTCCAATACAACAAAAAACATTGAACAACACTTAAGATTGTCAACTAACATGCTAAGAGGTATTTTCTAACCATATTCACAGTAAGGCTGAGACATACTTTATTTGTTTTGTGTCTGAGTAACAAATTTACTAAAGCCTGAATTTCTTCCACATACCAAATATTAAGGTTTCCTCCAAAATCCCCAGTTGCAAGATGCCTCTGTTGTAGTGAAGTGGCTCCAAAGGTGCCACATTTAAAAGGCTTGGCTTTTTCAATCTGTAAAACATATACACACATATTAGCATTAGAGTAACAAGGGAGATTTGAGAAAAGACAAAAGACAAAAAACAAAACAAAACAAAAAAAAGACACATTTAAATATACCAAACCAGTAACTATGTCTATCTTAACAAAAAAGTTATCTTTATTCTTGGGTTTGTGTCAAAACTATTTTATTGCTTGTGGTATTAGTTAAAATGAACATCATTGCATCCCAGAACTTCCCAACAACACATACAGTAGACTGTATAGCATGAGCTCATAGATAAAAGTAAATAAAAATGAAAAATAAATGGACTTCTTCTATGAGTCTGTGTTATTGTTCTCTAGTAGTACCAGACACTTTCAACACATAAACAGAAATAATAATAATAATAATAATAATAATAATAATAATAATAATAATAATAATAAAGAGTAAAATACAGTTTAGGATAAATAAGTTAAGTAGAATAATAAATAATAATGGGTAAATATAAATATGGTTCAATAACTGACTTTTTACAGCGGCACATATTGCCATGGCAACCACCCAGTCGTTTCTAGAACATTACCATTCGGTATCGTAACCCTTATTAATTTCCCAAAGTTCGTGCAACAGACAAAACAAATACAAAAATACGTATCAAACCTCTTTGATAAGCTGCACCTCCCCGTGTTGAACCTCGTAGACCTGAATTACTCCTGTACCTCTTGCAAAGTTTCCCATGCATACAAACTTCGCGCTGCAGGGGATCCATTTGCTGTCAAAAATCGTATAGTTTAAACCTTTCTGGATGTGAGATATGATCTGTGGCTTCTCTAGTGGGGTCGACATTGCTTCTATATGATGTTGTACTCTGTCTAAAAAATATTTGTGAAAAAAAAAGTCGTTTAAAAGCTAAACGACAGGGCAGTTCAAATGAATAAGAAGACTTCAAAACCTTCGGTGTTCTTTCTGCCTAGTGTTTCACAGTAGCAAAACACAAGCCTGCGAGGACCCTACAGGATCATTATCAGCTGCCTGATAATAGAAAACAATGAAGGACAAAAGTAGTAATTTCATACAATAGTGTGTGTGTGTGTATATGTATGTATGTGTATGTATATATATATATATATATATATATATATATATATATATATATATATATATACACACACTCATAACTTTATTTATGGAGGTCAGGCATTCTCCGTAGTCACATAATAATTCGCTCCCATTGATCCCAGTCACTAACACGAACAGTAATTAAACAAATGTATTTGTTGAGTAAATTACATTGTATCTTTCACATACTTTATAGCAGAATCGCCGTTGTTTGGATTGGAGTAATCAAAGGGTCTTTGAATGGTGACGTATTTGTGAAAGATTTCTTTTTGAGTTAGGAAGCTGATTAGCACGTTTTATGTCATTTTAATGCTTTTTTTAAAAAAAAAAATATTACTTCGAGATGAAAAATCTCTGCTGATTGGCAGTTTTCCTCTTTTACTCAGTCCACCAGGGATATTGATGTGATCAATGCAGATCCGGGGGGGAAGTCATTTTAAACCTTTTTATTAACAGAACGTTAAGATTTTTTTTTTTTAAAACTTGTACACAGACCCTTTAACTTTTTTTTTTTTTTTTTTAATTAAACTAATGTGACATAAGCCATTCATGTTTGTTTTTATTAGCACTATATTTTGTTACATTTATTTCCATGGTAACATAAAATGAAGCAGAAAATGTCAACTTTTTGTGCTTGAAATACATTTACAATATTAAATACTTAGTAATGCAAATAGGCCCAAACCAATTAGATGATGGCTCAAGTTCAAGAGCTCTTGCCTTGTGTGTGCCGCACTGAAAGTATTTTGTGTGGCTTCTTTTGTAGATTCAATTATTATTATTATTATTATTATTATTATTATTATTATTGCTCCAAAAAAAGGGGAAGTTAGGTGCCACAAAAATAGAAATTAACAAGAAAATGTACATAGGTCTTTTTGACCATTAACAATTAAAAGGGAGTGACTTTCTGATGTAAATAAGTTGCATTTAAGATCCAAAGGAACAAGAACATTAAAATAACATACTGTACAACAATTGTTTCAGCCCTTTTGCACAGGTAAGAAAAAATAGATTTTCCTTGAAACAAAATATATATTTTACCTCAACTTTATTTGACTGGATACTTGCATCAAGTTTCACACACTATTTTACCATTGCTTACTTTTGCTTGGCAGGTGCTGTTTTTTTCACACTCTGGGTTTGTGAAACCAGCAGTTAAAGTTTATTTATTTGGTATACATTCTAATTTCAGGTGTAATCTGAATCTTAAATTCATCCATTTTGGATTCCTGCCACTTTTCAGCTTTTTTTTTTTTTACTTCTCACTTTCATCTCTGATTACTGTTCTGGTGTTTGTAATTATTATTTTATTATTATTTATTTCTTAGCAGACGCCCTTATCCAGGGCGACTTACAATCGCAAGCAAATACATTTCAAGTAATCATTTTGAGTGGTCTCTGTTGCACCCATATCATTAGCATTGTTCTAATTCCCCCTTTACCTACCTTGGAGGTTGTCTGGAGTATTGGAAGTGCCGGGACTGAAGAGTATTCTGCAAACCGTTTAAATCAAACTTTGCAGATAGACCGAGTGAGCAGGGTTGAAAGGTTCCATTGTCACGTGATTTGAACACTCTCCAGAAGAGCTGAAAGCAACAAACCCTAATAAAGGCAGGATAGGAGAGAAAAGATCACTCCACATTGGAGCAACAGAACCACTCAGAATAATTGCAAACACCATGAGATAGTAAGGGAAATGAAAAGCAGATAACATGGCATTTGAAGCTCCTTACTCTTTAATATGTCTAGTGATTTTAAGTTAAATCACTTAAAAGCAACAGTTAACACCAATTTCAATTTAATCAAAATAAAGGCCATTTGAATCACTGCTGATAGCTCGTACATTGAGATGACATGTAATGTACTTGTACTAGGGGCTAAATATTAATACGTACCAGTACTTTTTATTTGTTGTTAGTAACTCTTAGTTGGAAGTGCATTCACGTTAGACTTTGCAAAAAAGTATAATTCACTGTTTAATAAACTTTTACACAATTTGTCTCTCTACCAAGTAAATAATGGTATTCCCTTGTCTGTTTTCCTGCACATGACTGTTACAGGCACACATTTTTCTTGTATGTATTACATTTAAAAAAGAAAAACACACACACACATCCTGGGTTACTATAACTAACTGTTCATTTATACTTTTTCCAACAGGGAGCCCTCCATCTAAAGTTTATGGCAACATTCGAGCAGTGGCAAGCAGAGCAGCTGAACGATTCTGAAATCTCTAGACTGTTGCCTTTAACTCATCCTTGTTTTCACTGGGGCTGAATGAAGCTCCGCATTGACTCTATGGGACCAGACATTGTTTGTACTTTGCACGACGTTTCTATATTAGCCTGAAACAAAGTGGTAAAATGGACAATACTTTTAAAAGTATAACATTTCCCTATAATTTGTTATTGACAACTTAACTCATGAGCATTGCATGTGATGCAGAGTAGTTTAAATGTTGAGTGACCAGTGGATAATTCTATCAACTGAAATAAAAAATACTCCTTTCTGAACTATGTATGGTTCTGTTTTGTTCTCTAGACTTTCTCTAAGCATTTTATTTACAAATATAAATCAGCACAACCCATGTGTTTTGTTTGTATGGCTAGAAACCCTCTGTGCCACATTTAGAAATTGGCGAAGAAAAACAAGATAGCAGAAAATGATATTTCAATAGATTATAACATTTTGTAAATGAAGTGTATTTAAACGTAAAGCTTCTACTGTATTTAAAACTTCTGAACACTACATAGTTCATATTACAAAAATGATTGTTCACAATCCAGGTCATGGACACATTTACAGATTTTTTTTGTAGGTGAATCTGAACAGGGAAAAATGTATAACTTACACCAGACCATATTATTATTATTATTATTATTATTATTATTATTATTATTATAATTATAATTATATTTTTTAAAACCGTATTTGTTTACAAGATCTTTAGTTTCCAAAATCTGAAAGGATTCAGTAGAGGTATAAACATTCTTTGGTAGGTGTTGGAAGAACTTTCTATAAATTGGATAAGAAACTGGTTTTACTCAATCTTCACAACAATTTACAAATTATACAGTAAGAAATATAATTTGATGTATTTTGGCTTAAGTTAATGCTTTTTGTGATTGCTATTACTGAAATACAAACTAGATAAACTGCCCAAGAGATGCCACTGCATATGTATCAGAGTTGCATTCCTGGGTTTCAGCAGGAATACCAGCTTTGTTTACTAGACATTAGTTTAATGAGCACAACTATTGATAATATGAATTATATCCTTTCATTGTATTAACCATCTTTAAATAGACATTAAAACAAAAAACCTAGAAATGTTATTGTATGTATGAAGTAAGATAGAAATCTATATTTGTCTGGAGGTTAAAAAATAAATGTGAAATGGTTAATTTCTACTGGCCACCAACTTTGAAAGACACTAACTGGAAGTGAGTGGTCATTAGTATTGTCAGGTGGCGCAGTTAATGATGTTCACTGGACACCACCTGTAACGGGACTTTGAGAGAATCATAGAATACAACTGTATAAGACCCTATGTCAAAGCATGTGGTCTGTATCATTGACATGGCCTGAAGTTAAAATAATGTGGCAGTGAAAAGAAAGGGTTACTACAACATTGGTAATGGACCTGAAAAAAATATGCTTACCACCACATTTATACAACTCTGCAAATAATGAAATCAGTACCTCAAAAGTTTAAGTTACAAAGTTTTGACATGATCAAACTTGACAAAAAGTATGAAAAAAGCACCTGTGTACTGAATAGAAAGGCAACATTTTGAAATAGGTCTTTATAATTCAGAAACCATGAAGTTGCATAACCTCTTATGCCAGGTCGAAGTAAAGAATATTGTTAAAATGTCAGAAATGTGCATTCAACACTGAAAATATGAAGCGGAATAGTTTGAGATATTAAAAGTAGTAGAGGTGGTGGCAGATTTGCAAACTCATAAACTCCCCTCACATGGCATTTTTAATTATAACTCTGGTGCTTTCAGTTTGGTCTACTGCCAAGGCTGCTGAAGCCACTGACTGTGTATGAGGTTTCTTTGACAACAGTTGAGAAGCTGGAAGCTGGAAGCTTTAAATCACGTCATACATCAGGAAATGGTTGGGAGTTCCACGCTGCCTCAGCAGAATGGGACTTTATGGTAAAGGAATACTGCAGCTACCAGTCTCTGCTCTAACCGAGGAGTTTAAGTGCGCCAAGGTGCGACTGGAAATGACATTAGTAGATTCACGTGACAAATGCGTAAGGGAGGCAGCACCTGTGTTGAAAACTGGAAGAAAGTGGGTGGCAAAGGCTGTCCTTCGAATCGGTGATATTATGGGGCAAGTTCAGCATGGAAGAGGGGGGTCTTGGTCTCAGTTCATCTCCTCCTACATGGCACAAGGCAGCCCCAGCTCAACGGAGGAAGCTGGTAGTCAACGAGGTGCAAAAGCAGGAGGAGAGGATGAGGTGTGTAAAGGCCGTTTCCCAGGCCAAGCAAGGAGAATGGATGAGATGGGAGAGTGTGGAGCAACGCAAGATCAGCTGGCAGGACCTATGGACAATGGAAAAGAGCAGGATAGGTTTCCCCATCAGATCAACATATGATGTTCTCCCATCACCACAGAACCTAAACCTCTGGGTAGGAGAGGATCCCTCATGTCCTTTGTGTTTATCACCTGCAACATTAAGGCACATTTTGACAGGACACAAGGTGGGTCTTAGCCAAGGACAGTTTACTTGGCACCATGACCAGGTGCTGCGATGTTTGGCCTTAGCATTGGAAGAGAAGCGTAACATGACCAATAAGTTGCCACCAGTTCCATCAAAGCATTACACACACAAGACAATATTCCTCCATCCAGGAGAGAAACCACCAAAAAAGGTGTTAAAACCAAGCCTCACCCAGGACAATTGGAAGCTGCTAGAGACTGGAAAATGGTGGCAGTGTTGGTCAATGGCTTATTTTTCCACCTGAGATTGCCACCACTATCCTTTGACCAGACATTGTCTTGTGGTCTGGATCAGCATGCCTTGTTCATATGGTAGAGTTAACCGTTCCCTGGGAGGGTGCTGTGGATGAGGCATATGAGAGGACGAAACTTTGGTATGCTCAACTAGCCGCTGAAGCGGAACAGAGGATGGAGTCTGGGTTTACCCAGTGGAGGTGGGTTTGTCAAGGATTTGTGGCACAATCTACAACCCGGTTTCTCAGAGATGTCTTGTTCAGTGGTCAAGAGTTGCATCGCACAGTGAAGAACTTCTCTGAAGCAGCATAAAGGAGCAGCAACTGGCTGTGGTTGAGACGGAAAGATTATGGCTGGGGCTCTCAAGCACAATAAAAAAAAAAAAAAAAAAAACGCTGATGTACAGGTAAGTAAGCAGGGCTGAGTTGAGTGGGGGACGGAGGGGGGTGATGCTGGGACACCAGAATTACTGTCGAGCCCTTTTGAGGTGTCGTGGGTAAGTCGACGAAACACCGAGGATGGATGGTGCCCACTTGAAGACCCCAGAGATGTAGCCAACTTAGTTCAATCCAGAGAGACCGCACTGTTGATCCCAGGAGCCAGCATCGCAGCTGTTGTGTGTGCTGATGCCCTGGGGAGGCAAAATAAGAAGATCCCTGGAGCCAGCATTACACTTAAGCCATCAACACCAGGCAGAAGGATATCTACATCATCAGATGGAAAGACACGCAAATGGATGGAGATGCAAATGGATCACATTAGTTTAATGTAAAGCTACGTCTTAGTTGGTGCTTATCTTGGCGAGAGCAGAGTTCAAATCAGCATGAAGTTAACATCTACTCTCATGTAATGGAAATCATTAGTGTGTTTAGTAACCTGTAGCTCAGTTAGACCACCACCTATTGATAATATGAACTACATACTTTGTATTCTTGCTAGTTTAACTAGCGTTTAAGTTTTTCTAATTTTAAAAGATAGCATCACAGTAGAATCTGGCCTACATTTAACAGGACCGGATTTAAAACAGCTGTGTCAACTTGGTAGAAATAGCATACCCATAACCTATTCCAGATGAAACAATGTGGCCCTAAATCTCAAGAATAACTTCCTTGTTGCACTTGTCAGTCTAGAACAAGACATACCTTGTACAAATCATAAAGCGATCTTGGCCATTTTGACAAAATACCAACTGTCACACCAAACAGTTATAAAAATAACTGACCTGGCAGATTAATTGAAAAAAATAGCATTTCACCCATTTCAATGAAAAGGAGTGTAGCATGGAATATGAAGGTACTGTACATGTACATTGAATCTGCATTTTAAAAACAAGAGCACAACTTCAATAACAAGTTTCAAATATTTGATTTATTTATTTATTTTTTTAAAGTCGTCATACAGTATGAAGGTTTCAATAGTTCTCACAGCATATGATGCAGCATGCACAGAACAACTAAGCATTCAACTTTAACCATTTTTCCCCCACACAAACTAAATAAAGAATTCCCCAAAAGAGTAAAGCACTAAAAAGTCTAGAACTGCAGCTGAAATAAATGCACTAGTCACACAGAGAGGAGAGCATGAACTCAACTTATAACCAATACTTATGTACAAAAAAAATAAAATTCACAAACTGACTTTCACCTTGAAGCAGAGCACATGGCAGTTGACACTGGAACAGATAACAATAGTCACTGGAATTCGAGCAACACACTGATCCAGAAGATAAGAGTTACATGTAGTGGAGTTTCTTTTATTCTGTTAACATTTACCAAAAGTTTGGCAACATTATTTTAATATGAACATTACAATTTATGTAAACAAGAGGAACATTTCAAAATTGATCTACATGCAAAAAAACTCCATGTCATGCAAGGACACGAAGCACCTGGATTCTCTCTCACAGACAGAGCCCATGGAAGTGCAGCACTCGAAGGATCAGCTTTGACAGGGAGGTGCTTGTGTTCTAAAGTCTGAAGTGGAACCTGCACTTTGAGCAATCTGTCAAACTTAAATACATAGTGAAGCCGCCAAATTGCACATAAGGATGTTCCTGTAAATATTTTTGAAAGCATTTTAAAAAATCGGTTTTATTTTTTCTAAACCTATTTTAAGCCAATTGTACCCTCTCAAAAAAGGGAAGGGATGATGGAAAATGGGGATAATAGCTCACTGTTTATTTATAATGCACACCCTCAACAATGCATGTCATTACACATCTAATACACGGATACAAGTTACGGTTAATTAAGATTAATAAGAAAGAAAACAACACAACAACTCCACAAAAGGGCACTGAAAGTAACTAGGAGGTATACATTTAGCTAAAAGTAAAGTTTTCCTCCCCAGAAAAAAAAAAAAAGCTACACATTTTATATCCCTCATTACCTATTTATCTAATATACATATATTGGTAAAAACCAGGTTTTATTGTTTTTTTTTTTTACTCTGCCTGCAGTAAGTTTTGTGTATGTAACGCACTATATAAAGCAAGAAGCACTTCTCGCTTATATTCACATACTTTATAAACTATTTGCATTGTACTTTAGTTTTAATGAATTTTTAGCACTTACAAAATATCTAAAACCAGAATAAAGCAAAAAAAAAAAAAAAGAATTACCTTAACTTCTGTTTAAAGGTAATAAAACAAATACAAAATTACATTAAAATACTCAACTTACTAATAGAAATATTTCACTAAATCTAATAAATCATATTTACTTTAGGGGATAGTTTGATGGATGCTAACTGTTTATAAAAAGGTACTGTACCAAGATAACACAGATAACACCTGCCATACAAGTAAACTGCGGTTATTATGCAGACATGTCAACTTCTTGGCATCTATTTTAACTTATATTAGAAGCAGAACAAGGCCTCTATATGTAAATAGACCCTGACCATATAAACACGTATAAATAAAACAATCCCCTTGTTACAAAAATTCTAAGATATTTTATTTGTTTACTACATTGGAAGCTAAAGTGTTTAAATCAAACCAGTCCATACATAAAGTCTAAATAGAAAACTACTATATGAAAGAATTAAATTTGACTAACCATGCAGTATGATTTATGTACTACCAGTTCCAAAAATTAAAACATTAAACATGTATATTTATTAGGGCTGTCAAGCGATTAAAAAAAAAATAAAATCGTGATTAATCTTGAGATTTAAAAAAATGAATCCCAAATAATCTTGGTTTTAAATCGCATATTTAATTGATACAATTATAGCATCCATCTCATTTAAGTGTTTTATTACTGATTATTATTATTATTATTATTAGCATCCAAAAACGGCCCAGCATAAAAACCTTGTTTTCCTATTTCTGGATTATCTATAGTTTTATATTTATTTACAATCCAGCATTGTTAAATTGTGTGAACTAACTGCTAAATCACAATGGAGTCAGTTCTTTACTCAGCTTACTGCATTTACAATGATCAGTTTCCTTTAGTCATAAACTGATGTTTTTCACTGCCATTTAAATAATAATAATAATGTTGTATTTTAATAAAAATTTAGTATTGCCTAAATAAAACAAAACATGAACTTAGTAATGATTATATCTTCCATAACTGTAAATAATAATGGTAGCTATCCAACAGCACTGGTTATATTCTAGTATCGTACTTAGCTTGATTCATGGGTTTGCAGCGATCCTGAATTTCTAAGAGTACTCTGTCAAAACTGACATTTGTTGTTGTATGGTTGATGTCTGTAGCAAAAAAAACTACTAGAAAGTGTATTTTGAGAAGTGAAAGCATGTTTAGCAGCACACAGGTGGTACAGCAGACTAGATGCACTTCTGTGACACTGGAACTCATTTTGACAGCAGATACAAGTAACCCTCTTTCTATCCAATGAACCGTCAAAGTTTAAAAAAATAAAAATAAGCTTCCCATTCACAAGTCCTTCAGTTTGAGTGCTTTGCTACATAATGAGGTTCCGTGACTAATTTTATATTCAAAACTATGACTACACTCATTCAATCCTGGCATGCACTAAAATGGTGCCGCAGGAAATGAATTACGGTATGCTAAGAGAGACAAGAGTGTGATTAATGTGCGTTAAAAAAAAAATAATCTCCCTAAAAAGTTAACTGCGATTAATTGACAGCCCTAATATTTATATATTCAACTGGTTTATTTATGTTCTGCTTGGCACTTCATACTCTACCTTTGTGTTGCTTAAATTAAGTTACAATTAATCTAACTCTCCCCTCCCCACCCCACCCCCCACATTTAGAAAGCTATTGATATACTTCCTTGTTAAAAAAGACAAAAGACCAAAATAAATAAAATAAAAAAAGACAAGCCAGCCCCCTTCCCTTTCTCCACCACACTGAGATGCTCTTTCCACAGTAAGCTGTCCTTCAGGCTTTAAAGTGCTACACCAAGTTATTGATAGAATTAAAAGTTCAATAACACTTAGTTGGCTTCACAAGGCTCGTGTTGGAAAAAGTGGCTTCACAGAGAAAATACTTCCATTTAAAATACACAGAGAGCATTGCTGGACATCTTGAGTAGATCTTCAGAGATGGAGAAGAAAGCAGAAGTGTTGTGTGGAGCTCAGATAGGTCACACATCCACCACCATCTTTTTGTGTATGTCTAAGCCGCCTACAACCTGCAAGCACAACATACATTGTGTTAATTTGAATGGATGGAGATGCAACAACACAAAAATGTATAGTATGTACTGCATGTCATCTACATGAACACAAAGATCTCTATTAAGTCACTTTAAAAAGGATCAAGCTTTGTATAAACACTACCAGAACATAAAAATAAACAGTATGCAAGGTTAAGAAAGTGTGGGTGCTGTGAACTCTGCCGCATTCATTTTAAGAGGTATACATCTTTGTCTTGTAACCTTCAATATTGTTTGGCCTATAGCTGTCAGTCAATAATTTTAGTTAACAGTCTTTCCAGATTAAACTCAAAAATAACATTACTTAAAACTATATTTATATACATTCATATTTGGTGAAATACCTCATAACCAGATTTATATTTCACTAGTTATAAAAGGCCTAGTTTTGCAACAGGTTTAATTGTGTACTCTGGTAAAATAATATTATTATTATTATTTATTTCTTAGCAGACGCCCTTATCCAGGGCGACTTACAATTGTTACAAGATATCGCATTATTTTTACATACAATTACATTATTTTTACATACAATTACCCATTTATACAGTTTTTTTTTTTTTTTTTTTTTTTTACTGGAGCAATCTAGGTAAAGTACCTTGCTCAAGGGTACAACAGCAGTGTCACCCACCAGGGATTGAACCCACAACCCTCCGGTCAAGAGTCCAGAGCCCTAACCACTACTCCACACTACTGCCCTATAATAAAATATTTCTAGTGTTACTCCAAACATTGTAAAATGTAAGAATGCCCAAATCATTGATTATCCTCACAGTTGCAACTGCTGGATTAATGTTTTACAACTAAACCATGTGTTACGTAAATATTAATTAATTTTATACAAGAGCACTTACTGCACAAAATTCTTCAAAGGATATTCTTCCATCTCCATCTTTGTCTGCATTAATAATGGTTTTATCAACTATCTGCTGAAGCTGAGTGTCCTTGAGATTGTTTCCCACCATCATCTTCAGCACTTGGAAGAGTTCCCCATTGGAGATGTATCCGTCTTTGTCCATGTCGTAGATACGGAAGGCAACTGCATTCAGAAAGAAAGAAAGAAAGAAAAAAAAAAAAAAAAAGACAACCAATCTAAAATCAGAACAGTAAAGCATTTCCAATTGCCTGCATGCCTAATAGTAAACTTAGCACACTAAAAAGAGAAACATTACAAAACTAATAGGATCATGATATCTTTCACTGCACTTTTCACTTGTAGCATAATTGACAATGTCTGCCATATTTGCAAATTAATAAATAGAAACATCAAGCACACATCAAGTCTCTTGATTCATTTTGACTTTTGTTTGTTTTTAAAACAAGTGAAATCCTAACCCTTAGCGGTCCTATGTCGGACCTGGTCCGACTTGCAATTATTCCTATCCGATCCAATGTCGGACCCTTTCCGACATTATTATTATTATTATATACATTAAGTGTCATCATCAAAGTGACATCATTAAGTGTCATCATCAAAGTGACATCATCAAAAAGACGCAAAAAACGGGTTTCTAGTCGTTTTTTCTCCGGAAAAAGCAGAGAAAACCATTCAATGGCCGAGTGGGAGCGACAGGAGCCGAGACAAGCCGGAAAAAAAAAAATTAAAAAAAAGGGCGTATCTCACGATTAGTCAGACTTGCCCCTGTCATCAGATAACGGCGGCCATAAGGAAACAAGCTGGCTGATACGCATCAGCGCTCAGAGAATATCAGACATTTGCAGAGCTTTTTTCAGATGTTATAGTAATAAAATAATGACTTGGATCGCATTATTGAGGCGTTTGGTGATAAAACGAGTGATCAGGAGATGATTGATCGGTATGTACGACTATTATTATTATTATTTTTATTATTTATTTCTTAGCATATGAGAAAGCTATAGCGAACAAAAGGGTGGGGCGGGGCTAGAGATGCCTAGTGAGTGCTTTGTTGATATGCAGGGCCTTTTAAACACGTTTGACTGAAAAAAAAACACTTTTAAACAGCGTGTCTAAAATTAACTGCGCGTGTGAAAATAAATTGGACCTGACGCGCCTGACACACACTTAATAAATGGACTGCAAAGGGCTAAAGATGCATCGAGTGATGTTTTAGAAACATAAGGCCAATCCGGAACACCAGTATTGAACAAAAAAACAAGCACAATGTGAAATTGTGAAATGCATTTTGTACACATTAAACCAAAATTAGTAAGCAAAACACGGAAAATTAAGCATACATTTCCATACTGGGCACTATGAAGGATTTAGAATTGTCTTATTTATTTATTTTTTAATTGCATCACTTTCAAAATCAAGTATTTAGGAACAAAACATCACTCTGATTAATAATTAAAAACAAATGTACTTACACCGCAGCTTCTGTTCCTTGTCACCCTTGACGCTAAACTGTGAGACACCTTCAATAAATTCTGAAAATTATGAAAAGTTTAGTTTTTTTAGACAAAATTTAAGAAACATAGGTGTGGTGTTCAGAGTATACAGGATATAGAAAGCTGCAAATTCTGAAGGGCGGCCATATTAAAGTTGCGCCTACAGCACCCTCTATTTTGGATTTAGCTGCTTGATATTTAGTTCCTTTACCTGCCAAATTTTACAGCTCTGCAGTCAGTGTTTATTTCCCTCAATATCATCCACACTTAAGACTGACTTTAGAAGAGAAAGATTAGACCTTATTAGGAGACAAGTCAAGTGAAAGCCCCCAAACTTTTAGCTGAAAGTAAAATTTTCACCATTCATATCAGGTTTTTAATAACCATTTCGCAAATAATGCCTGAGGGGAAAGATCGTGGCTCACATGAAAAAAACTGCCTAGAAGTAGTTGCTCTGTGCAATGTATTTTCTATTGTTTTGGCCAGGTTACAGTATTTGCACTGTTCAGATTACTTTATTAATGTTATTAGTTGTAAGAATACAGAAAAAAAAAAAAAAAAGTTGGTACATTGTTTTGTACTGCGCAGCTATTGCTACTGTAGCTTTACCTGAAAGACCTTACGCACTGTGACGTGGCTGATTTGAGCAAGGTTGTGTCTTGGAACTAGGGAGAGAGATCGTTACCACGGGGTACTTTGAGCAAGTGTCTTTGAGCTCTGTAATCTAATGCTGTACCCAAAAGCAACAAACCTGTGCCAAGGAAGACGGAGATTACTTGTAATGTAAAGAATAAAGAATGATGAACTCCACACACCGAGTGAACTCCCAGTCTCCATGTTGCTTGGGTCAGGAGAAAAGTAGATCTTTCCCAGAGATCCTTGATATAATCCTTTTTTGGCGCAAGTTATTGTCCCTCCTCTATAAAGCCCCCCCCCGTTCCTGAAGTACTGATGTCCAAATTTCCAAACCAAACTCAAAAGAGGGAAACCAAAAAGAAAAGCAAAGAGGGGGAAGGAGGATGGGATGTAGGTGTGTGGAGTTCATCATTCTACGAAGAAACCATATTATAGGTCATCTTCGTCTTCTTACCTTGTATGATGAACTCCACACACCAAGTGAACTATATCATAGGAAGTGACAAAGGGTGGTAGGTTAGATATTAGTGCCCGAAGCCACAGATAGTACGGAGTGAGCAAAGGTTGGCTGAGAAGACACATTTAAGTTATAATGTTTTATGAAGGTCTCAGAAGAGGCCCAAGTAGCTGCATTACAAATGTCAAATGGACGGATTTTAATTGTGCCCATGTAGTAGCCACCCCTCTCATTGAGTGGGCTTTTACAGGTCCTGGAGTCGGTTTCTTGTCCAGGTTATAACAAAACTTGATCAAGATGTAATCCACCTAGAGATTGTCTGTTTTGGACACAGGTTTGCCTTGAGCTTGCGAGTTAAAAGCTACAAAGAGCTGTCCTGATGGTCTTTATTTTGATAGTCCTATGAATACAGAAATTCAGTGCTCTTCAGACATCAATTATGTGCTGTCTGGCCTCTGATTTTGATTTGTGTTGTTTTGGGAAAAAAAATCAGGAAATGTTATCATTTTATCTAGATGGAACTGTGCTGCCACTTTTGTTAGAAATTGCAGATCTTGTCCCTGAAAATCTGGAAATAGGGTGCATCAATGACCAGCTCACCTATCCTTCTTGCTGATGTTACTGCTACCATGAATGTGGTCTTCCATGTCAAGAATTTCTGGTCACATGTTGCCATGGGTTCAAACGGTGGTCCCATGAGTCTATTCAATACTAGACTGAGGTTTCATTGTGGGAAAATATGCTTCTCTGCGGGCCATCCGTTTCTAAGTGGTTAAATTAACCCCCCTGAGAAATCTGGAGACCGCAAGGTGAGAAACTACAGGGTGATCTTCCCACCCCGGTAAAATACTAGATATTGCAGTGATATGCACCTTGATGGAGGATAGTGCAAGACCCTTGTAGAACAGGTGGCCCAGGTAAGATAAAAATGTTGGTAGATTTTTATCTGTGTGGTACAGATTTTGAGTTGCACCAAAGAACAAATTCCTGCAATTTCCCTGTGTCGGCTTGAAACCTATACTTTTTTTTTTGTTTTTTTTTTAAACCAGTGCGATATTGACTACTTGTTCAGATAGCCCCTGATCTATTAATTGTTGCTGTTCAATCTCCAACCAGTTAGTCGTAACCATGCAGGGTTGTTGTGAAGCATCCTCCCTGTTCTGAGACAGCAGGTCGCGGGTCAATGTTACGTGCACTGGCCCAACTTCTGCTATCTCTAATATTTCTGAGAACCAGAACCTCTTCGCCCAGTAAGGGCTACTAGAATGAGACTGGCCCTGTCTCTACCTTTCTGAGCAGAGCTGGGATTAATGGCAGGGGAGGATATGCATACATTAAGACGGTCGACCACGGAATGGACAGTCCATCTACTGCCACGGCTGCTGCTTGTTGGAACCGGAAGCAGAACAGTGGCAACTGGGTATTCTCTGTTGTGGCAAATAGGTCTACCTGTGGTTGCCCTAGTTTGTGGAATATCCAGTGTAAAACCTGTGGCTGGATTTGCCATTCATGAGGCAACCTCTCTCTGTTCAGATGGTCTGCAAGGCTGTTTGAGTCTGAGTAGGTAAACTACCTTGTGTCCTGCACCAGTTCCAGATCTTTATGGCCAGAAAGTACAGTTTCCACGACTTTGTGCCTCCCTGGTGATTTATGTATTTTACAGAGGTGGTGTTGTCAGTAAGAACTACCATGTGTTCTTGGTATAAAACTGGTACTAAGTGTTTCAGTGCCAGGAAGCTAAAAGCTCCAGATGGTTTATATGGAGGGGTCTTTATCTTGATTACCAGGTTCCCTGGACTTGTGCTTCCGTTAGGTGTGCTCCCTACCCAAGTAAGGGGGTGTCTGTATACAGGCAGAGTGTGAGGTCGTTGAGATAGCGGTAGACCCCCCCCATCACCTGAGGTGAGAATCTCCACCATTTTGCTTCTGTTGCAGCTTCCAGTGAAACCTTGATGCAGCAGGAATCTGGAAGAGTTGGGTTCCATCAAGAAAGGAGACACCGTTGTGTGTGTCTCGTGTAGTTTTGCGTCTCTTACCAGAAAAACTGCTGCTGTTGAGCATGCTGTTGGCCTGGCTGCCACATTTAAATGACCCACCAGTTTCCGAATGGTGGTCATTCTCTCCTCTGTGAGATACACCCTTCCTGAGGTTGTGCTGAATTGGGCCCCCAGGAAAACTAAATACTGTGCTGGGAAGAGCGAGGATTTTCCCTGTTTACCAACAGGCCCAGGTCTTGAAAAAGTTGAAGAGCTGTGTCTCTGGTTGATACATTAAGTTTTGCACTTTGCTGAGAGATCAGTGGACGGGCAGTGCATGTCTTAAAATGCACTCGATTGGCTATTGCTAGGTAACACTCTGCTTCTCTTAAGTAATAGGATGCTGTCCAAACTGATAAACGTAGCCCGGTGATTGACACCTCCGAATCGGTGGAGAAACGGAGAATGAAAATATGTGCCCTATGTCAAAGTAGTGTCTGCTATCTAACTTAGCAAGAAAATACTTGTGCATCCCAGCCACAAGTGCTCCTTAAGAGAGGGTATTCCATTGCAGCGGTCACATCCTTACCCCCTATCGTTCCAGACTGAGCCCAGAAAATGTTAATATTTTGGTGTTTCTCCACAGTAATTTGAAATAAAAAAGCAGCATTATTTTGCTGAGCCTGTGTGAGCTGGAGTGAACATTACTTCCAGTTAGGTAGTGCCTGATAGAACTGTAGTACCAGTGTGTTGTATTTGTTTTAAAACTTTAAAGTTATTTTTCTTGTTAAAAAATGACGACCATACTTCTTTAAATTGCCATTTAAAAACAGATTACAAAAAAAAAAAAATGACATTATACTGCGGTACGACGATAACCGTGGTATATTTTTTGACGGTTACCATACAGTCAAAATTTGATACCGTAACATCCCTAGTGTGCACTCAATGACATATTTCTTAGATTGTTTGGCAACCCATCAGACACCTTGCCTCGACCCATATTTGGGTCGCGACCCCCAATGTTGGGAAACGTTGGTGTAAAGGATTTGGAGGATGCACTGGTGGCTGGTGTAGTTATGATAGTATCTATTTTAGGCTGCTTACAGAGATACTCTTTGTTGCCAGAAGGTACACTGTAGAATTGATCTACTCTATGTAGATATGATGCAGTACATGCAGGCTTTTTCCATAGAGCCTCAACGGGCCTCCAGAAAACCTTTGTAGGTTTGTTTATACCTTGCATCTAAGATACTCAGGAAATCATCCTCCTAAATAAAAGTCTGGGTATTAGCGGTGAGAGAGGAAGACATCCTTCTCAAAACCACCTCTGCATTAGTATATACCAGTGAAGTACTCTCTCCAGCTACTGAAATGTCATCGTCGGGGGCGGAGTCCATGATATTGTCTCCCATGCTGCGTGTGTCAGCAGAGTAGTATTGCTCTTGGGTACTCCAAGCTGCTGCGGTCCCCTTTTCAGGCACCAGGGCTACTGGTAGTAGAGATACAGGTTGCCTTGAATTTTCAAACTCCTGCAGCCACTGAAAAAAAATATCCTTAGTTACCAGGGGTGTTAATTCCTGTGAAGTCGTAGGCTGGGTAGCCCCGGTTGTAATCTCGGTAATGGCCGCCGCTGTTTTAGCTGGTGCATCTCTTTCTCCCTCCTGCCACGGGAACGAGTGGATTTACTCAGTCTTCTCCTAGGGGGAGACAAGGCAGAGCTCCGGCGCTCTGTGGAACTACTTGGTCTTTTAATTGATGTTTTAGCTGAAGATGAAGCGCGACACTTATCAGCACGCGAAACAGGGGGTGAAGGAATCTTTCCCCTAAGTGTTGGAGCATCTGACATGTCAACATACATTACACAAACCTCTATACCACAGGATAGTGCGAGAGGAGAACTACACAGTGAACACACAGAAGGCATCTGTGAGAAAGCCCCAGAGAGAAAAACTAGCAATTGCTAGAAGAAAACGGAAGGAGATATACTATAGAATCCCTACTAATCATATAATATATATATATATATATATATATATATATATATATATATATATATATATATTTACAAACAAAAAAGAATGTAAGCACGTAAAACACCAATACTATACAGAGTCCTTACCCAAGCATACACAAGAGAAATTTGGACATCGATACTCCAGGAAGGGGGGGCTTTATAGAGGAGGGACAATAACTGGCACCAAAAAAGGATTATAACAAGGATCTCCTGACCCAAGCAACATGGAGACTGGGAGTTCACTTGGTGTGTGGAGTTGATCATACGAGTTAAGAAATAATGAACTCGTCCGACTCTTCTGAAGAGTACACAAACTACACCTTTTCTGTTTGAAAAGGTGTAGCACTGTAGTAACCTGTACCTGTTATTAGATAACCATGACCACCTAATTGCACTTCACATGTTCAG
Source organism: Acipenser ruthenus (assembly GCF_902713425.1). Taxonomy (NCBI): domain Eukaryota; kingdom Metazoa; phylum Chordata; class Actinopteri; order Acipenseriformes; family Acipenseridae; genus Acipenser; species Acipenser ruthenus. The sequence goes on along the minus strand of NC_081193.1, from coordinate 69,568,542 downwards.
AACTAATGTTTAGAGGGAAATAACTAGCAGTCCCCTCAGTCTAGAACAGTGAAGGAAGGAACATGAGTGTCCTTCTGAAAATCTCAGGTTAATTGGATGCAATAGGTTTTCCTTTAACTATGTTAAACTGGGGCTAAATCAAAATTAGTCTCTAGGATAGAATAAATCAAAGATAACCTTCAACAAACAAATAAGAAACTTACATGGATATCAATTAACGCACAGCAAACTCCCTTTTTCCCGCACACTTATGGGAAATACACATTTTTGGAACTTAATTTAACATTTTATTGAAAAATCAAGTACATCTCATCATTGCCTTGCCAATAAAAAAAAAGCTAATTTTGTTTTATAGACCATCAATTTATTTGTAAAAATTCTGGTACATATAAATTGTTCATGGGTCACCTGAAGGAAAACACCAAAAATAAGAACTTACAATAATAAACCTGAACATTGTTTACAACCTTGTTATTTCATGATTTTATGAATTTCTGTCTGGAGTAATATTTCTTGAAGTTAAATTTACAGTGGCAAGTTTACCAGATACCATAATGTTCCTTTTACCCACAAAAGTAATTCTATTTACTAATATAAGTACATAAATATGTCATGCAGTAAGCACACAACACATTAACAGCAATGTCTACAGCAGCAGAATACACAGTATTTTTATAATTAAGTTATTCAAAATAAAAAAGGCAATCTTACCTTTGAAGTCAACTTCACCGTTCCCATCAGTGTCGAATATATCAATAACTCGTTGTACTAGAGGGTTCTGTTGCAATTCAGGCAAGGACATGAACTCTTCTACGCTCAAAGACCCGGAGTTATCTAGGTCGAGTTTCTTAAATCTCTTGCCAAGCCTTTTAATCTCATCAGCATCAACTGTAATAGAGGAGGGAAAAAAAAAAAAAAAACATTGACATGTAAAGGTTCAATAGCATTGTATTCTACAAGCAGTAGTTCCAACAATGAATGATTGATTTAAAGCAAATATACGGTACACCTGCAAACGGATAATGGCTCACTGTAGTTAGCAAAGATGACTTTAGACACAGATAGAAGCTTACCCAGTTTCTTGCTTCTGCCAGCCATGATGATCTCAATCTGCTGTGTTCTCTAGCACAATACTAATAGAAAGCCTTTTAACATACTGGGTTAGTAACACTAAGCGCATTCAAATTGTCACATGACTGCCTGCAACACTAATCAGTCCTCTCTCTACCTGAAAGGATGATATGTCTATTAATCGTTACACAGACCAATTTAGAGATTTGAACAAGTACAGGGTGGTGGAATGCTGAATATTTAGCTCAAGAGATAAATGGCCTTATGGTTAATTCATCTTTCTACTGTGCTAATAAAAGGTGTATAATGCTTTTGCTAGATGACTAATCCAAAAAGGAGCTCGAATGGGCAAATAACAGAGTTGTTGCTGGGGGCCCTCAATACAGATTTCTATCAATGTATTTACAGAAATGTTTGGATTACATAATTTTTTTTTTTTTTTTTTTTTTGGAAGACCTACAGTATATTTCAAAATGTACTGGTTATAGCACATTTGAGCTGGTACAAAATGCAAAAGCCATTCAAATGCATTTTTGATGCATACTGTATAATGTTAAGGATTTAGCCATTACTTTACACTGCAAATCAGAAATTGATGCAACTGAAAAAACACCAACATGATTATGTTCTCCACCAAATTGTATATAGTATATCCTAACAAATAGCCAGTAATGTTCGAAACATATTAGTTTGCAGTAAAGGTCAGTGTTCTGCGAGGTATACTACTGTTGAATATTTTTAACCAAATCCAGATTCATATTTCAGGTCTAATATTTTACATTTACAGTGGATTTTCTAGCTTCAAAATCCATAGTAGTTTGAGCTGAATGCATTTATGAATAGGGTCATCCTCATTCTGGGAAATACAAAAAAACACACACACACGACTTTGCAAACACCAAAAAGGAAACCTCAATTACATTGTATTGTAGGTGTACATGAGACAACTTACTACCACCCAACAGTTTAGCCCTACAGTAACTAGTCTTTGACTGCGGAGCCATATTCAGGGCCTTGTCAGATCCCGGATTTCTTTAGAGCACACCAACGCAGAGTCCGCTGGCAACATGACGGCTTTTGGTTTGGCCCGTTTCTTTTGGTTTCCTTCTTTCTTTGAACATTTAAATTTACAGTCCTATTACCGGTCTTTTTGTAAACTTTGTTAATTGCCCTTATTTGTTAGCACCCTCTACAGAGGGTGCTAAATAGAATCTTTTTTCTCCAGCTTTCATCGACAGCTGGGGCAGTCCCCCAGTGGGTAATTAAATACCACTACTACCACTACTAGATTCTTAAAAACTGTATTTAGATGGTGGTGTTTTCTCTTTGGAGTGACTTGCTGAACCACTTATTTAATTACTACAAACAATAAAAATACAGCAATTTTAAATATGCAATGCCCAGAACGTCTGCTCCCGAGTAACCCCCCCTTAGACCGTCCCTTTCCACATAGATAATAGCTGTACATTCAGTAAATAGGGGCGGGGCTTGTGCGGTGTGAATTGAGCAGTTGAAAATATACATTTTAAATTTATAACTATACATCGTAAAAGCTACAATGATGGCTATTAGAAAACTGAAATAAAAGTATGTCGGAAATTCATATCCAAGACTTGCGGCAAGCAAGTTTTTCGTGGGATTCCTGATGAACAGTCAGTGACCAGTGCAAACAGCTTTCAGGATGCTGCAGCAACAACATCTCCCCCAGATGATTTAGGCATGTTTTGCATTTAATCAAATGTGCCTTGCCTTTATATTTTGTTGATCTGTTGATGGCTGTTATTTGCTTATTTTTGCCACCTGCTCTTTTATACATATAAACAAAATTTCAGGAGATTAGACCATGAAACTGAATTATACAGAACAGGCTTAAAATTGAAATATTTAAAAATGCAACAGTGCAAAACACATTCTAACTGGAATCCAAGTTTCAATGTGCACCAGCAACCCCTGTGGCTGATAGGGCGCCTGCAGATCTGCAGTGAAGCCATTCAGATCTGTGTTCTCCAGCACTATAGGTCTGGTGGCTTCGCTGTGGATCCTTTCGCAGGAACACGTTTCGGAGGATGCGCGTTTCGGAGGATGCACGTTTCAGCCTCCGTTTCCCTGAGTCGTCGAGGAGTTTCAGCGGTGAACCAGGACAAAAACAGTAATTGGGCATTCCAAATTGTGAAAACCGGGGTAAAAACCACTGGTGACGATTAAATACAAAAAAATTTAAAAAATATATTAAACTACTTTATTAAAGATTAGTCGCTTATTTAAATGTTGCATCTTTGCCGCTGTCCCAGCTGTACTGTATCCTGGTAGAACCTACAGCACGCTCAGCACTACAATTGTAACATAGTGACAGAGGCTGTCTGAGTGAGAGCGAGAGGCAGACTGGAATTTAGCACAGAGAGTTAGGTTTTTATTGTTTTGCTTTGGCATGGTCCTTAACTGTTTATTTGTCCTGTGCTACTAAACTGCTGCATTCAAGGACGAAGTTACTGCCTGTGTGGAGCCTGCTTTTCATTTTACATGTGACGATACAATATGTTATTTTAGGAAAATAATTTTTCTAAATATTGTACTGTTTACTAGAAGAGGGGTCTAGTAAAATAAAAATCTCTAAAGGGGGAGGGGGTCGCAGCAAAAGAAAGTTGGGAACCCCTGCTCTAGTCTAATCTAAGTCAGTGGTGTGTGACAGGGTTTAGAAAAAATACCCTGAATATTTATTTTTTTATTCTAAAAGTTTGTTTTTAAATTGGATTTTTTATATCATTTCATTTTTACAATGGAAAAGTAACCTATATTTTAATTAGTGTGTGAATCACTCAAAACATTGATTTGTGTTTGAATTAATTTCATCAACATAATAAGCTCTCTATTTCTTTTTTGTTATTTTATGAAGCAGTATGAAAATCACCTTGGTGCCCTTTGGTTGGATATATTTTTTTCTTTTTTGCCCCCAAGAACTGCCTTGGTGATTAAAAGAGAAATTAAAAAGATAAAAAATAATTCAGTCCAATCATACTTGGCAAAATTCAGCCCTTCTAATTTGTGTTCGTGGTAAAACCAAAATGATATATATAAATAAATATGACACACACACACACACACACACACACACACACACACACACACACACACACACACACTGTACTACAGTCATGTAGTATGGTGTTGTTAGTTATTTATGGCGATCACATCAGTAAAGGTCTGCAGTCTTCTCATTTCCAGCCGGCGGCTAAATTGCCATCTACTTTTCCAGATGAGCCGCCTAAAACACAGTATTTATGTTCCAGTGAATAGTATTGAAAATGTTTGTTTCCATGGACACCATGAAACGTGATAGACCAAATCAGTTTCGAGCTTACAAGCGATGTTGGTGATGAAGCGGTTATCAAAATCAATTGATTTAAACTATATCCCCCCCCCCCCCACCCCCGAAAACAAATGACAGTGGAGGCAAGTAATGCCACAATTTATTGCTTCATAATTTTTAAAGCAAAATTTCAGCAGCTTTAACTAATGTGTTTAGTCTTCTTTTTGAGTGCACGGTATCTCTTTGCCATCAAAAGTAGGGTAACCAGATTTCCATAGTAAAAAAACTGGAATCGTTCCCCCCCCCCCCCGTTTTACTTTGTTGAACCAGTTCGCCATTTTGATTACAAACGAAGCGCTGTTTTGTTTTAGTATTTCAGTACATACCAGTCATTTTCTGTGACTATTTAGTGGTATCAACTGTCTTTGTTAAAGAGACTGATTCTTTACTGATTTAACTCTAAGTGTAAGTAATCACATGGAAAAAATACAATGAACCACTGATGCATGCACATATCTCTAAATAATCCCAATAGTGCTTAATGCAGCATGCAAATTGCATTTGGTACATTGTGAATGGAAGAAAAAAATTATTTAAGCAGATTTTCCTGTTTATTATGTTTGTGTTTTTAGGTGTGTATCCCCTTTAAAAAAGAGGATCCTGTTTAAGGAGTTGATGTGCACACTTTTAGAAAAGTAAGCAATTGGTTGGTGAGAGGTGACAAAACAGGAGTAGCGCATACAAGAGGGGGTACACAGGTTATGGATTTGTTGTTTTTCTTTATTTATAGCTATCAAACATTTTAAATACACTTGTTAAATCAGGTTCTTAGAAAAAGAAACACCAATCAATGCAATAAAATTGTTAAATAATACTTTGTGTGAGATGTTTGCCTACGAGACTGACAATGATTGGTATGCATGTGGTGTAGAGAGAATTTGAGAAGTTTATTTCTTTCTTTCATTACTTGAATTAACAATGTATAACTACTAACACAACATAGACGCTTAACAGTTAATGTGAGTTTGCATTATTATTGCTTATTTAGCTTTTTCTGTAAATCAAAGCTTACAGAGTTGACAATCGGCTAAAAACAGATGTCTCATGAAAGAAAAGACTAAGAGGGGGGGAGGCTAGCAGATAACAGGGAAGTAATGAGAACAGTTTGTGAAGGTTGATGTGACAAAAGGCACAAACTGATTGTGGGGTGTATACTGATGTTGTTTTCCATGCATGTATAAAAAAGTGGTGTTAACTCTGCTGCCTTCAAGAATTTTGAAGTTCTCTCCAGAGCTGTAACCTCGCTCTTGTGTGATTACAATAAAGCAACCTAAGGTTTTGAAACTGGAACTTGGGTGTGTGACATATTTATTTTCTTACAAGGGTTTGTTGTATCGTAATATAAAATAGACTTGATTATACCGTGTTTGTATTTTTAGCAGTATTAGCAATAAAAAGCATGTCTCTGCGAGCGTACGTGATTTTTTTTTTTAATCCCACGATATTGCAATATGGAAATTAGCAATATGGAACGATATCTATATCAAATCAAAATAGATATTGGTGCCCACCCCTAATATAAATGTAATTAATCGATTTCAATATTACTCTTTTCCATTTGATAAGCCATTTCCATTTCATATACCTATTACTTGATATTTATGTACTCTACTTGTACTTTCAAAGTAAGTTGTTCAAGTAAATGCCAATACATTATTGTTATTTGTATTTATTTTAATCAGATAACAGACTTGAAAAAATATTAAAAACAATATAAAAAATACAACTTGAACTTCTAAAAACTAAAATAACGTGTCAGAAATCAGAGTTCTCGCAAGCGCATTTGTATGTATTTATTTATTCATTTATTTATACACTTGCGCACTCTCAGACTTGGTAGTTAATGAGATGCACCATCATGGGGAAGTATGTATACTCTAATCTTGGAAGTCTAAAAATAAATGTAAGGACTGGTGGTTTCATGAATATTTTTAGAAACTTAAAATTGATCTTGTTTTTTGTTTGTATAAAATGCAAAAGAAATGGAATACATGGAAAAATAGAAAACAAAAACACAGCTTATGGCTTACCTTTTCTGTATTCAAATGTACTAACAATTAATATTGCTTCTTATCTTATGTCTTTAATTTAGAAATTGTTTCACATTTCTCTTCTGTCTCACTTGGTATTATGGTAACTATATAATGTGACATTGTGTGTTTTTATGCCTGAAATATAATTTCTCTGTTTCATTGGGGTCTGGTTCTGTCTTTTTACCTTTTTTCTGTGTGTAATAAAATTATTGCAAAACATATGTAGACTTTACTTACTTTGAAATATACTGTGTGCCAAGATAAGTTTGTGGTTTTAAAATTCTATATAAATATATTTAGTAATTACTTTTCATAAACATACAAGTAACTTTTACTTGCTTTTTAAAATCTCTAATTCTGGACACCTAAAACAGTTATAAGCTTATTTAGAATTTTGGGGCCCTATTAAGAGACACATATTTTAGACCCACAATATTTAGACTCCTGCAAAACCCTGAAATTTGTTTTTGTTGGAAACACACCCACGCTGGGGGAGGACCCCCATACCCCCCCGCACCCACGCTGGGGGAGGACCCCCATACTCCCCTGCCATCTACTTAATTTTTAGTCTCCTACTTTAAATGAAATGAAGACTGTGTCTGTGATGTGGCTAACTAATGAAGGTACAGTATTGTAAAATGTGTCTACCCTTGTTTAGCTACACAGCAGGTTAGACGTGAATGATTTAGGTATAATAATAATAATAAAAAAAAATTATATGTGTGTGTGTGTGTGTGTGTGTAAAATAAAATGTCCTTTTAACGGTGAAGGATGACACTATTTTCCTACCCAACTTCAATGACAACAGCTTATATGGCAAGTGTAAACTAAATATTGGACTTAATATTTGGATGAACCACAGCTTGTTAACTCAGGGAACTAAAGCAATACAGTATGTTTTAGTGAGGCCAGCCAACAGTTTACACTATGTAGAGCTGCCAATGCTTGTCCCAGGGGAGAATTTCCCCAAGCATGAGTTGCCTTCCTCTGTGATTGGGAGAGCAGCTGTCCCCAAGAGTGAGGAGACAGGAACTTTAAATATCCTGTGAACTATAAAATCTGAATCTGGAAAAAGCACTGGGGGTGTCCCCACAGCTGATCCTCTTCCATAAACTGCAGGTGCACAACTAGCAAAGGGGTTTTAAGCTATCTCATACAGTAATGAAATACTGCACTACCATCAACAATATTCATACTGACAAGCAATAGCAATATGTCAAACATACAGCCATAGTAGTGCTACAGTGCCAAAAAATGACAATGCAGCTATATACTGTAGTATATAAAAAGTAGCCCAGCATGTGTTCAAATGTTATAAAATGTACTGTAGAAAGTGATATGCAAAAATGTTGTTTAATGTATGCATCAGGAACAATGCAGTGCTCATTTTTAGAAAACAGCAGGGAATGTTTTCATAACCTATGATTCTAGATATGTCCAAGCTGCAATTTTCTCATCTCTTAACTAGTTAAGGAATACTGTGAGTTTGGGGTACTTGAAACAAGAACTATAAAATATGAACAAGTTCAGAGAAATCTGAAGGACAATGATTTGGGTATATTTTCTAAAGTCTTGCCTTGACTGATCTTGAAACAAAATCAAGCAAGCTGCAATTTACTGAAGTAGTATGAAGGCTGTAACAATAAACAGATGACTCAAGGCCACAAATTAACAAACAAACTAAATAAATACATTATCCCACAGTACTCACACCCTGGATTGTTTTTTCTAGTGCACATCATTAACCTGTTGCAGAGAGTTCACACGAACAGAAGTCAGTAATTCTACTTTTCCTTGTTAAAATAACTGTTGAAAAGGTAAATACAGTGACTTAACAATAGAACTTCAGATCTACTGTAGCTGGCATCAGTTTATATTAGTGCTGGGACAGATTTCCAAATATTTTTTTTGACATTTATTCGGATACAAAAATCAGATGTTCGTATTCGCTAGAAATGACAAAAATATCTTGCACTTACAGGGGCGCTGGAACTAGGGGTGCTGGCTTTGCATGACTTCCATCATATGCAGGGGTTACAGTTTTGTTCCATGGCTTTCAGCACCTCCACTTTAAACATGGTTCCAGTGCCACTGTGTACTTACTTACCACCTCACCAGTTTGAAAAACTTGCACAAGTTTAAAAAATGGAAAACGAGTACGAGCTCTATGTGATCTCTATGGAACGCCATCTGGGTCAAAGATGTGTTGTGCTGCTTTACAACAAGTCAGTATCTCATGGGACAAAAAAAAAAAAAGGCCATTCTGAAATGTTGCTTAAACAGTGCCCAACTTGCTGGAAATTTTCAGATAGATTGTATAGATTACATAATTTTTTGTTGCGACTTTGTTATGTGGAATGTAATAAACAAGAACCAAAGCGGTGAGTTTTTTTTCCCCCTTCATTTTATTCATGTTTTATTTGAAGTGTTTAAAGTTAAATTTCAGTTTTCGTTTGCTTGTTCAACTACAAAAAGGCACAAGTAAACTTCATGTTATTAATTTATGAAAACGTGTCGATGGCCACTGTTTACTGTGAAGAAACGGCAATGGCAAGGAATGAAAAACAGTAAAAAAATAAATAAAATCCGGTGTCATCTTTATGTAGTATTTATTTCGGGAATAAACAAAACGTTTAACTTGAACTGCTATTTGGCATCCTTTGTTTTGTAGTTAATTCACTGGGGTAAAGTAAGGCCTACACAATGTATTATTCTTTACTCCTGCAATATGTTTCTACTTTAACAGGTTACATATTGTAACATCTTGCTCTAAAATAACGGCACACACAGGGGCCATGCCCCCTGCCCCTGCTGCTATGCTGTCTCTGCCTGCATTCTGAGCAATATAATGGCTTTTATTACTTTTTGAAAACAAACAAATATCCAAACGAATATTTAAAAATTATGAGCAAATACCTGAACGTGAAAATCCTGTGTTCGTCCCAGCACTAGTTTATACACCAGTATATGTATACATGTAGGTGTGAGGATGTATAGCCAGACTCCTACATACATCCCCAGATTGATACGCTTGGCAAGTTTTATCTAGATAAGTAGTAATACTAAAAGAAACTGATAAAATTCTACCAAACATTTCCACTAGACATCAATGTATTTACTCTGTATTTTACCTAGATATACTGTAAATAATGGGAGTATAATGTCTGTAATGAATTCAACTTTTTTTAAAACATGTAGCTTATACCAACTTAGCACTGGTAATTTATATATATATATATATATATATATATATATATATATATATATATATATATATATATAGATATAGATATAGATATAGATATAGATATAGATAGATAGATAGACAGATATAGATATATATAATAAAGTACAAAAGAAAACACAACAAAGTGGGTTAGAGTCTCAAGCACTTGGTCACTACTTGGACAAAGTCCATAAGCATCCTTGCTCCTTCAAATTATAAAAGAGCATGGGTGAATTGAAACCAACAGAACAAATCCCTATGGATTCAAATACTTACAGTGCGTGCACATTTCCAAGGGATAACTTGCTTCATTTCCCTAAAAAGGAAGAAAGAAAGTCATGTAACAGCAATAACTCATCTCTTACAAAAAAAGGAAGACATATCACACCCCCATTCTTCTGGAATCTACTTAATTTGAATTTCCTAGGTTACTGTTGGGTCATTCCAGCTCAAGAGGACCACATTTTGGGGCAGAGTTCTCTCCCAAAAAACATGAAATGGAGAAAGGACTTCATTAGGGCTATAAATTGGCATAAAAAAGGGCAAGGTCAAAATAGCCTTCAGTTCAATAAATCTGTAGAGGGCACCAAGGCCACTAAACTTAAGTCAAGGCCAAAGTGTAGTATGTTGCGTAATTATGATTTATATATAAAAGCTAATTATTGGTCACAGAAAGAAAACAGTCTGTCTAACTTAATAACTATTTACTCAGAACAATATTTATTCTTTTTTAAATTAACCAACCAGCAGATTTGAGCCTGCAAGGACATAGCTCCCTGCGTTGAAGTGAGGCATTGGCTTTTATCACAAATCCATGAGACTGTTTGTTCAATTTTAACAGTGTAACGTTGGTGTTAGGATGTGGTGAGGAAATCAATAATTCAGCTAGATGCAGACACATTACAAGCTTACCATTTTATTACTGCAGCTCACACGTTTGTACAACTTCTCAACTCAACTCACTTTCTGGTTTGCCAGTAAAGCTTACTGAATACAAGACCCTTAAACTTTATACAAGCAATTAGAAGGCAAACACTAGTACACCACTGCAAAGCAAGACTGCAATGTTTTGCACATTTTTTGCAGAATGTGCACAGCTTTCTACTATTTTTTTTTTCTTGACTTTTCTAAGATGGTATTATTACGCACAGTAGAAATCCAGCTGTGTAGCTGAAAGGGCACTGCAGTCATAATGGCTGTGAAGACATACATTTTAAAGGGCATTGCGGAAGTTGAGAAGGGCACTCGCAGCAATTGCCGCATGGCCGGTGTAAATTTCGAGCCTTGCTTCAGGGTAGGTGGCATGTGCACACGAAAGAGCTGTTTAACTCATTTTGTACAGTTTGAGCATCCAGAACTGTTCAGACTGCACATTATGTTGTCCTATACAATGGACAGACCACATACAACGTATAGTATTAACCTATAAAATAAGCTGAAGAGTAAGAATTCACAAAATTAAAGATGTGCAAAACTGGATGGATTAGGAAGGCAAATTAAGAATTTTCTTTTTTTTTTTTTTTTTTAGTAGTCAAGTAACATTTCTATAGCAGCAGCAAAAAAGAGCAGGGATTAACAGAAGTCCTTTAAATGAAACAAATCCCTTAATTAAATACAAAAGAACTTGCATTTTCACAAAAGATGAAGAAAAAAAATAAAATCATAAAACAGCTGTGTACCAAATATCAGAGTCATGATCTCCAAAACATCTACAGTAGCATAGTGTTTATAGTGTATAACCCTACATATATGTACTGTACTACCACAAATGGTCAACTTTCTTAACCTTACTTTTTCTACCTGATAAAATCATTGTACAGGAGGATACATTTACATAAAGAAAAAAATTAAGTAGGTCCAATTACACCACCTGGCTCAGTCAAAAGAATGACATTATCTAGTTACACAAGTTAACGCGTTACAGCATTAAACAGCTCTGACAAGCAGTTAACAGAACCAGACATGTAGTCCCATTACATAAAAAGATATATACTTGAATTGCAGCAAGTGGAAAGTATTGGATAAATGTTCCTCGTGCTGTATACCTTCCTCCGAGAATAGCACACATGACTTGACTTTTTTTTTGTAATTATTATTATTATTATTTAACAGACAATAGGTGCTCAGTATACACTGCTAACTGTATTCTAAAGTAAACTTTAGTGTTTTTCAGTATAGGGTAAAGTACAATGCTGTAGATGGAGCCGTCCAGTAAACCAGTTTTGCGTCATTAAGAATTACTTTACTATAAATGCTCCATCGCCATGTGTCAGATGATTTAATGCTGTATGTAGGTATGTCTTTCGAGACAGTGATAAAATATATAACTACTATTAAAATATTTAAGTCTTTAAAAGCTTGTGATCAATATGCAAATTGCTTGAGTAAACATAAGCAAACGGATATCAATCACAACCAGAGACCAAAAATGACTGGTACTGTAGCATCGCTACAGAAATCTCCATAAAATCCTACACTACTTGTATTTCAAACAACCTCCTCCAATGCCAAATCAGCTGTTTCAGTAAACCCACAGTAACCACATATAAATTGGGTGACAACAACTAACCACCTCCATACATGTGTTACTTGCCAAAAAAAATAGTGACTATGTTCCGCACAGATGCAATAGACCAATTCACGCGATAATCATTGCAGCTTGTCTGTCTGCATTTGAAGTTAGATCTGCATCAAAATTCAGTTGTAATAATGCAATAATGGTAAATGCTTTTTATTTTTTTTTTCACTTTTTGAATACTACTGTAATTGGCATGTAAATGACGCAAACAATCACATTTACCAAAATGACAGCTAGTGCAGCACAAACCGATTAATTGTACTGAGCTCTCCACAAGTGAAGGTCATTAAATGGTAAATTACAGTACCCCAATCAACACCAAAGTGAAAAAAAAGGATTTGTGAGTATTGCTGCTTTTCTTACTCTGTGAAAAATAGCAATTCACACAAATCCAAGAAGCTGTTTCTTTACTTGTTTCGATTTAAAATGGTAAATTAGCCTAATCAACACCAATGACCTTCGCCTGTGGAGAGCTTAATCCGAATATAAAGCTCTAATGACAGCAAAGACATCTGACGGATATCTACAGTAACTGATGTTACTTTTACGTATGTTAAAATGAAGGAATTGTAACTTTGGGTTCATGTAAAGTCTGGTAATGTTTTACGTGTTTCACGCTTGATACACTTTAGAAGTCATTATATCATCCACATTCTTTGCATTTACAGAAGAATGCAGCTTGTTTACAATCCGACGCTTGCTAGGGACTAACATTGCTGGGATGCTTAAGATGCTTCTGGCCAAGCGGGCTATTTTTGGAAAGCGATCTTTGTTGTTTTTCCACTATATTTATGTGTAGCGGTATTAAGAGAAATACTGTAAGCAAGTGCTTTAATATCAATCGTATACTATCGATGACCTTCATGTCATATCTCGGCCATCCAATCACCAATCATTGACCTTCATGTCATATCTTGGCCGTCCAATCACCAATCTTGCTGTTTTTTTCTTTTTTTGTGTGGGTCACAGCCATGGACTACAGGCCATGTCTCCATATAATTGGTTTAGGGCTAGGATGGATGAGACGTATAATATTCTAATTACAAGGACGCGTCACAAACGCCACCATTTCAGCAGAATTCACTGCAGATTCATTAGACACTTGTCAATTTAAAACATCTGTGTCTCCGGTTCTACAAGTCCAAGTTAAAAACAGAGCATTAATATATCATACCGTTATATACACATGCACTGCACAATAACACAAAGAAAATGAAATATCTACTTGCTGAAGCGGTTTTTATTTTAGCCAACGAGGTGTTCACTTGTGGCAGCAGCTATACACTGGCAAAAAAGTCACAGGGCAGTGACGTCAGCTCCCTAGCAACAAGCGTCCCATGTTGGGAATGGGATTCTTTCAATGCAGTGGGTTTGGGCATTTGAGAAAGGAGAGGAAGACTCATGAAATTAATAATTGGAGACTAAGTTGATGAGAAGTAATTACCCCCTAATTACGAATTAAAACTATGTGCTGCTTTTAATACGAAAAATGAGAAAATCTGGGTTGCGTAAAGGATTTATACTGGACCCTGATAAAACGAGGGAGTGGTTGTCAAGTATTTGTTAGCCTATTTGTTTTTCTATGGGTCTCTCGCTATATTGCGGCCCTCAATATATAGCAGATTTATATTGGACCCCGACACCCACAATATATCGAGTGGGTGGAGTACTTGGACTAAGCCGTCTTATTTATTTAAAATTTATATCCGCTAAAAAAAAAAAAAAAGAAAAAAAAAAGAAAAAAATGTGTTTGTGTGTGCTCGTGCAGGGCTAGGAGATAGATAGACTACACAATACTAACTACTGTACCAGCATCTGATAATTTATTTGTATTTTTATTAGGGGTGCACCGATAGCCGACGGTTATCTACCCATATCGGCCGATACCGATAATAAATAGACAGTGTAGGTGAACTACTAGAACAAGACACAGTCTTTTCATTTTCATTTAAAGTAGGAGGCTAGAAATCCTAAGTAGAAGGCAGGGGGGTATGGGGGTCCTTCCCCAGTGCGGGTGGAGTGTGCAACACCCCCCCACCAAAAACGAATTTCACGGTTTTGCAGGGGTCTAAAACTGAATATCCTGGGCCTAAATATGTGCCTAATAGGGAGCCAATATTCAAAACAAGTGTATAACTTTGTTCATTTTTTATGATTTTATGCGTCCAGATTTAAAGAGATTTAAAAGTGTTACTTATGTGTCTATGAAAAGTAATTACAAAATAATTTATTTATATTAGAATTTTAAAATCACAAACTTGTCTTGTCTTAGCACACAGTAAATTTAAAAGAAAGTAAAAGTCCACATATTTAAGCAAACCGTTCAGTTTTGCAATAATTTATTAATTTATTAATAATTTAATAGTCTTTAGCAATAAAAACAAAGAAATTATATTTCAGGCACAAAAACAAACTAACAATGTCACAGTGATACCATAATACCAAGTGACACACAAAAAACAAGACCAATTTTAAGTTTGTAAAAATATTCATGGAACCAACCAGTCCTTACATTTAAGATTCTGAGTATACATACTTTCCCATAGCGCAGTTTCTCATTAACTACCGAGTCTGAGAGTGCGCAAGTGCAATAAATAAATACATTAAAAAATGTGATTGTGAGAACTGCGATTTTGAACACTGTTTATTTTAGTTTCTATAAACATTAATGTGATTTCTACAGAAAGCTGTATTTTTTCTTTTGTTTTTAATATTTTTTTAATTCTGTTAACTGTTGCTTGATTAAAATAAATACCATTAACAATAAATAATGTATTGGCATTTACTTAAACAACATGGTTTGAAAGTAACAGTTCAGTCCATAAATATCAAGTAATAGGTACATGAAATGGAAAAACATGGACATGACTTTTCAAATGGAAAAGACTAATGTTGAAAAAGAAAATCACTTTGGTCTACAAAATTACATTTATATACACAAATGGTTTTGGATATTTCTTATTTTATTAGTACAGATTAGCACAAACTGGCATACCACTTCCTTAGGAGATTAGCATGAGCTACTATAGGAAATCTTGAGAAGCTTCCCATTTTGGCTGGTGCATGCAGTCTGACAAAACACTGCAGCACATGGCTTACTAGCTTTAATTTGCATTAAATTAAAAGTAGGACTACTTACTGTAGAAACCACATTAATGTTTATGTAGGACCCTGGAAAAGGGTCAAAGTTAATAGCGTAGATTGTATACACAATTTAAGACTTTAAATGTACTGTTGTAGCTCAATTTTGCCAGAACGTGTCGCCACGAGAGGCACTCAGATCAGTGAGCCAACTATACAGTGCGTAGGAGTAAAAAGTTTCAAAGTGAAAGCAAATGCAGAGTTAACCCATTCATTATACATTTTTATACTGCGTATCTATTTTTGCACCATGCCTTGTAACACCCTAAAGGCCTGGACACACCACCGAGTCGCTTTTTTTTTTTTTTTTTTACGCCCAGTAGACAGCAGCGCGTCTAAACCTAGGCATCAATTCCCTTTTCCGGATAAAAAAAGTACTTTATAGCACTACATTTAGAATGAAAATACACTAAAATATGGCTGTGTTTTGAGGAGACATGGAAAGGGTGACATCAAGGATTGTGCTGTTGGTCTGGCACCTATGCTGAGCTGACCTGCCAATTGATGAATAGTGGTCACCCTCTCCTCTGTGGGATACACTCTCCCTGAAATTGTGTTGAATTGGGCCCCCAGGAAGATTAAGGACTGTGCTGGAACCAGTGATGATTTTTCTCGGTTTACTAAACAGGCCTAGATGTAGAAAAAGTTGAAGTGTCTTGTCTCTGTGTTCTATTGCTCTTTCCCTTGAAGAAGCCCATATCAGCCAATCGTCTATGTAGGGGTAGACGTGTAAGCCCATGCTCCGGAGATGTGCTGCTACTTCTGCCGTTACCTTGGTGAATACTCTTGGGGCTGTGGAGATCCCAAAGGGAAGCACCCTGAATTGGTATAGAAATTCCTTGATCGCAACCCAGAGGTATTTTCTGTAGTCTAGATGGATAGGAAGACGGAAATAGGCATCTTTGAGGTCTATAGAAACAAGCCAATCTCTTGGCTGAACTGCCATCTTGAACTTCTCTGTTAGAATGTTTAAAATGAATTTAAATGTTTCATTTTAAACTTGTTTAAAATGAAAGTGGTGGTGAAGGGGGTGCCTGCTCATTACAACTGTGCTTCCCCAATGCACACACTCAATTCCATACACCAGCTGACACTCTTGGTGGTCAGGTGGTTAAATAAAAGGGCTTCATACCAGGAGGTTCCCAGTTCAAATCCCAGATCAGCCACGGACTCACTGTGTGTGACCCTGAGCAAGTCACTCGGATGAGACGTAAAACCGAGGTCATATTTTAAGTGACTCTGCAGTAGCAGTTGTGATGCATAGTTCACCCGCGTAGTCTCCAAGTCGCTTTGGATAAAAGTGTCTGCTAAATTACTAATTAATAATAGCATGCACTTAAGTAAACCATAAAACGGCACAAACAAAAGAATCAGCATAACAAAGGATGAATATTAAACAAGATTCCATTTTTGGATATTTATAGCTTGAATATTTATCTTCCCAAGTAACAATTTAAATACCAGTAACTTTCAGTAAAGCTTTGAATTTAACTACCTGTCAGTTGCTACCTAGAGAAAGTGAGAACGTGGTAGCAGCATATACGTTTTCTACTGAAAAGCATGTTTGTGCTTTTGTACACAAGGAATTTCAAAATGAGCTGCTTAAGGGCTGAAGGTGCCCTGCCCAAATTTTTTTTTTTAAACAATGTCATGACATTAAAAAAAAAAACTCTACTGATTTTTCATGTAAAACATATTTGGGTGGGAAAAAAGTCAGATACTTTTGTTTCAATCAGTAAACATTTTTTTGTAGAATAATAACCTGCAGCTAATATTAGACGCATGCCACTGCTGACAAAAGTAGGAGTTGGTTTAGATCACAATGTGACACTGTGTGGGGGTCTGCTTGAGATAGAATGACAAACTGATAAGCCAACAAGGTATGGTTTCTGATAAAGTACAGGATGTAAAACAGGCACCGTATTTTCCTACATAAATAGCCTTTAAAACAAGAAACAAAGCTCGGGAATGTGTACCATGTTGAACCGCATAGAAATGCACAGAGTTTTCTTCCTTTATAATTCAAAGTTCAAACAATTTCCCTGAGCTATATGGGAGCTTGCAGATCAACATTCATTACCTCCTACTGCCTAGAAAGCAGCAGTTGTCTTGCCGACTGACCTCATGGGGAGGGGGGCTGGTCTCCCAGCAGCTGAAACAGCTTTTGTAGAATTCAAACAAACTACACTGAAAAGTAGTCTTTAGTATATTCAAGAGACTGAACGTTGGAAGAAAGTGGTAAGCAGTCGCAGAGATAAATATATTGGTATAAAAATGCACATTGCTGCAAAACTATGATCCTAACAATTGTAGATTTTCAATTGATCGATATTATAATAAAACACACACACTTTATGGACATGAAGGGGGTAAGATATGCGGTTGCATGTACAGTACAGACCCCACCATGGCGTACATGCCATCTGTGTGCTGTTCTGTAGTGGTCATTCTTTGGATGTGTCACAGGGAAAGTTAAATGGATTCAGGCACTAACCAAAAGTTTCTTGTAAGTTAAGATTAACATGTGAACCCGATAATTATCCATATATATGCAACAGGATTCAACAATTCTTCCCATCTGAGGGGTCTGACAAAACCCTTTACATTTAACTTTGACACCCACTACAAAACCTAAAAATATGCAGAATATTGTAGCTTGAGAATCAATCCATTATTTCAAACATTGAATCATAAATAATGTTAAAGATTATGGCAAGTGCTTTCACCAATTGTCTTAATGTACACAAATCCATTTGTCTTTGTTTTTGCTCCTTGCTTGTAGGCCATAAAAGAGTACAGGACTGCCAAAATGTTCTGGGCATAACTGATATCTTATATTCAAAACTTCTGTAAAGCAACAGCATTGTCAGGATTCCTTTATCCACAGGTGTGGACATGTTAAGAAGCTACAAAGTAGGGTTGGGACGATATTGAAAATCTCTGAAATGATAATTGCAATTACATGTTTGCTCATTTAGATTCCCCTGGTTATACAAATATAAAATACAATCCCTCACTAAACCGAGGACAGGTTACCTAAGGTTACAGGTTAATTAAGTATACAGTTTAAATATAAAAAAGAAAATAAAACACATGCATGTTTATACTGCTCAATTTTAAATGTATTTCCCTTTTCGCTAAAATACAATCTAACATGTTTTTTTCTAACACATTACATTAAGAATGACTGTACAGTATACATATAGTAAAATCAATACCTTATGCATTTTTTCACTTTAGCCTATAGGCTACTGTAAATAACAGTACACATTACAGTATAATTCAGAAAGATTTGGAGTTGAAACTAAAGGAATTTAGCACACTTTTTTACCCGACTATTTAATAGTACACAAAACAAAATAGTTAATGTTGCTGCATTAACAAGCTATGACACCATACATATACTGCACACAATAAAGAAATAAATACATTTTAAATGTACATAGAATACTTTAGTGTACGCGTGGCTGTAAGAACACAACATAGCCTACCTGCTATTTTCTAAAATAGTCCACAATTGTTTTCTGTTGGTATAACAACCTTAGTGTAGCATATTTGGCACATGGGGTACCTCCATTTTCTCCAAGAATGCCAAACTAGATACTTAACTCGTGGTGTTTTTCTTTTTTGTTAAGCAGGTTTGAAAGAGACTGCTCACTGCTGCTTTCACTCACAACGAAATCTCGCAAAAGCTACAGAAGCACACATTAAATGTCACTCGCATGCAAAATTCGATCTTTTGATTTGTATAATGCATATTATGTAAACAAAAGTTGTATTAAAATCCGCTACCAAATCATTATACGTAGCAACTCTATCAATGTGCCGCTGCCATGTATGGAGCAGGGTATAGTATCCAAAGCAATGGGGGGTACCTATAGCGGTTGTAGTGCTTCAGTAAAATATGTACTTAGTGTACAAGACAGTGTAAGAGAAGTGCTATGGTAGAATGTTTGCAACATACAAAACATATGCCATCTCTAATCATTTTAATTTCAAAAACTGACCACAATTCACCCCTCCCCCCTCCAGCTTGGGTTATCCAGAGGCAAAACTTTCATTTCTTCATTCGCCATATCGACAGCAAAGCGTTGTATAGCATAAGCTGTATTTAAAGAAATGTCTCGAAACCCCTCTGCTGTTTGGGATTTTTTTGTTAAATGCCCAGACAACCAAGAAAAAAGTTGAATGCAAACTGTGCAAGCGACTCGTATCATGGGGGCATAACCAATCTCTGGGGTCACTTGACAAGTGTAAGTTCATATTATTAGTATCGTTAATATTTTTAGTAGTAGTAAAATGTGACTGACGGATAACCTGCTTGGAACGGTGACTGTTAAATAAAGCTTTGTTTTCCTAAGTCCGCTGCAGTTGGTGCTGCAATGCAAGCTTACTATATATATCGCAAGCAGCATCAACTGTGTAAATAAACAATGTGTACTTATTTAAATTATAAAAACATGATTACTGTCCTATATATTTAAACTACATGTGAATGTTTTATTCAATTTATATGGATTACCTGTAAAACAGGATTTTCAATCAAATATAAACAAGTAGCTATGGCGAGGTCACCAGTAAATTATGGTGTATCAGTAAATTATAATTATCAGTTTTCTATACATTATCAGTATTACCCCTTTTATTGTGAGTAATATTTTTTGGTTCTTCGTTTGTGTTTTATTTTTATTTTTTTTATGTTGACACCCTCGTTATAACAAACATGTTGGGGCCACAGCCTTTTGTTTGTTATATCGAGGGGTTTGTTATAGCGAAAGGACAATCAAAATGCACTAACACTGTTTGAGTAAGTTAATGAGATGGGATTGTGAATAAAAGTAGAATTACATGTGCCTGTTCGTCTCATGTATGCAGCAGGGCTTGAAATTAACTTTTCCCTGCACTAGTCATCATGGCTAGCGGATGGAAAAATCCACCGGCCACAGATATTTTACCGGCCAACATCATTCCGGGGGGGCGACAACGACAAAAGAAAATGTAAAAACAAGCAACTTTTATGAGCAGTCTTAACAGGGTCTGAAACAATCTGCCTCATGAGTGAAGATATAGCTTCTGAGATGTGTTGGGCATCTGTCCTCTACTCAGACTGCATGCACACAAACTGCACAGTCACCAGCGCTTTCTGGCAGAATCATACCTATTAGGGATGTGCACGACAAATATTTTGACTATCGATAATTCCACAGCTGTTGAGGTCGACTAATCGAATAGTCGCCCCCCCCCCCCCCCCGCCTCCCATTCAAAATGAGACGTACATTAAATGCGAAATAATGCAAAGTGACAATTATTGCAATTGCAATAAATTCTGAACTTTATTTTAAAATACTTAGCTAACACAACAACTTTAACAACTTTGTTAAATAAACATTAGGCTATGTAAAAAATACCTTCCTATTAGGAAACATACAGAAATGCCATAACAGCAGCAATAACATAAGCATACCGTCAACTCTCGTGTGAGACTCTCGTATTTTGCAAGCAAGTGTTATTATTTTTACCGATATTGTCACAAGCTTTTCCGTTAATTACAATTTCAAATGAACTATAAAGGTTGTGACAATTAAAAAAAAAAAAAAAAAAAAAAAAAAAAAAAAGTATAATTTTTATTCAATTATTAATTTAATTTTCATTCAATAATAGTTTAGCAATGTGAGCTGCGAGGCAAATGCCTTAACATTAGCATCCTTGTGGCAATAATGTTTTCCGGTCATAACAGCGAAATACAAAATGCATTAGACTATCTAGCTAGCTAATTTATACAATCCACTTAACTAAACGATTTACTTTTCCTACGTTTTCAAACCACACACAAAATATAGACTACCGGTCTACGTTAAATCAAATCGGCAACATACCTGTGCGTTCGAGTTCCAGTGAATAAAAAATAAATAGCCTGTATCGGCAACAGCTTGCTATGTATGTAGCTATCTTAATAATATTAATAAATAAATGAATGAACAAAAAGGCCTGAGTGGCATTAACGCACTAGCCTTCCATGGAAGCAAAAAAATCCTAACTAAAACTTTAGGAATAGTTAGGCTAGCAATGTCCATTATTATCATCATGTTCACTTATTCTTGTTTAATCAGCATGTCCATCAGGTCCGGCAATACTGCAGCAGACGGTGCTCAGGCAGAGTTGTTTGTTTTTGTTTCAACTTCAGAGCCTCAGTAGCTATTGCACTGTGATGAAAATGCGACACAAGACGGCTGGCCGCACCGACTACATTATGTATAGCACCAAGTTTAAAGCCATCGTTGAAGGCGAGCTGCAGAGTGTGTGCAAAGCACAAATTCGAGTCCCATTCAACAAACTCCGAAGGTGATGTTGCTGGCATTGTCGTGAACACAGGCAGTGATTTCCCCCCTAGTTAAACCCGAATGGTCTACAGCGGTGTTTAACACATTTGCGAGATTCTCTGCTGTATGCCTCTCTGGCGTGGCGCGAGTCTGTAGAACTACGTTTTTCATTTCCCAATCCTCAATGAAATGACAGGTTATTATGACGTACGACTCGGTATTCGGTGCAGTCCACGCATCTGTAGTAATCACCACCTTCTCAGCCTTTGACAAGTTTCTGCGGACAGACGCTGCTGAATCGGCATGCATTTTTTTTCGAGTCGAGTTCCACAAATTTCATCAACTCCCGAAATCCCTCACCTTCAACAAAACTTATGGGAAGCATGTCCTTTGCCACCATATTAGCAATAAGGGCTGATGTTTTTCAGCACGTACGACGTTGTCACACTGACGAGGCCTCACCGCAAAGGATGCAATGGCGGTTTGTTGCGGTCCTCTTTTCTTTTCTGTCGTTGCTAGCGTCACAGAAGGGTGTTTGGCTTTTAAGTGGGTTAACATACCAGTTGTAGATTTGTGGTAGTTTAATTGCACTGCACATATTTTACACTTAACAGTGTTTTCATTTACTTTGTCAGAGTATTTCTATGCAGAACTTTTCTGTGAGTAAGCCATCGTTAGCCGAGGTACGTTCTAGTTTAGCCAATCACAGACAAGAAATAACAAATCCCACCCTCCAGTCAATCTTCATTACCGCTACATAGAGAGCCAATCAGCAGTACAGGCTTTAAAATAAAATCAATATATACATTTTTTTTTTTTTTTAGCTTTCGAATGTTGGATTCACTTGTCGATAGGTGCCATCGTTATCGAATAGTCGAATGTTCGACTATTCGGTCTCACCCCTAATACCTATACAAGCTCCTCTTCTATGACAGCGCTATCGGTTGAACCATCTGATATCACTGACAGGAACTTTGCAGCTTTTATTTTCTCGTGCAGCTGCCTTCTTTCTACCTCAGCAATGTAGTGCATAAATACTCTTGCTTGTCATTTCTAGATTTAGCCCAGTCTGTTCATCAACCCTATATTATTAAAAAGTAAATAAATAAAAATGTTCTATTGTCACACTTTGTGACTGAGGATCTGCTAAGCATTAACTTGCTATGTTTTTTCAAGCTTTAAAACAAGTCAGTTCAAGATACAATTGATTCCAGTAAATAGTAAATTCACCAAAATTAATCTTCAATACCAAATAAGAGCTAACTTCATTTAACATGGTTGCATATAGTTTACTAGCAATCATCTGAATCCCTTTTTCAGAATTTGTAGCACACAAAATATTATCATTATTATTACTATTGAAAATATTGGACGTGCTATGCTATATTTAAAATCTTTTATCACAGTAATAACAACAACAACAACAACGTGTTGGACCTGGGGCACTTTGTAATAAACAAAGTGTTCAAAACAGCAGTCGCTGTATTAAAATGAACTTCTTGCCATTTCTTCCTGAGCAACATATGAAGAATCTGACCCTTCCTCACCAACTACTCCATGCAACTCCTTATTCAGGCCCTGGTATTCTCCCGCCTAGACTACTGCAACTCCCTCATGGCCTGCCTCCCTGCGTCCGCCACCCGTCCACTCCAGCTCATCCAAAACTCTGCTGCTCACCTGGTGTTCTCTCTGCCTCGCTTCTCCCACACTACTCCACTGGCTCCCGATCACCGCTCGCATCCAGTTCAACTGCACCCAGCTACCTCCAGACCCTCATCTCTCCCTAAACCTCCACCCGACCTCTCCGCTCCGCTTGCACTAGAAGACTGGCTGTACCTCCACTTCGCTCCCCTGCCTCCAGAGCCCGCTCCTTCTCCACCCTTGCCCCGCAGTGGTAGCACGACCTTACTACATACGTCAGGACTGCCCAGTCCCTGACCACCTTCTGGCGCCTCCACAAAACACAGCTCTCCAGACAACACCTGTAAAACTTAACTCTTCCCTTCTGGACAATATAGCACTCTTGCCTTTAATGCACTTTAACTTACACCTATCTGCTCCATATTTTACTGTATTTAATCCTGCACTTAACCCAATCTGTAGTATTTTGTATTTGCCCTGCACTCGTATCTAACCCTGACGTAACTATCAACACTGTTAACTGCTCTTGAACTGCCCCGATATCAAATCGTACTGCGTTTTGTATTTGCTCTTATTAGAACTAAAGTCATTGTATTTTGTATCTTGCTCTTAATTGTACTGTAATTCTTGATATGTATTTTTTGTATACAACTAAGTCACCCTAAAAAGATATTTAAATAGATGTGTGTAAGCCATAAAAATATAAAGCAACAATATAAGAACCCCCTAGTTTGTTTATGTCTTCATTTGGTAGATTGTGTATACTACACGTATATACACAATACAGTTTTTTGTTATTTTAATTTTTTTTGCAGCTTTTTTTTCCCCCTCTCTCCTACCTCGTCTCTTCCTATCTCGCTAGCTAAACTGTCCTGAGGATCACAGCTTTCGGGCTCACTATCTTGGTCGGCAAATAGAAGACCAGCAGCCTGCAGTGCAGTGTGTTTTGTATTTTTTTTGCCATTCTAAATATAAAAAAATAAACAAGCGGAGTAATTCAAGACATAAAACAGACAGCACTGCCAGGGTTTTTTACCAGCGAAAATAGTTTTCAGCATTTACTTTTTCTCTGTTTTTGCTGTTCTGTGGCAGCATTTTTATTTGTAAAAAGTAATCACAGAGAGAAAGCCAGTACAACCCAAGACGTCTGGTTTGTTTTGAACCTGTGAAAATTTCCACCGGCACTCAATCTGACAAGCTGCCTGCTATGCCCTTCACACACAGACACTGAAAAAACTGTATGTACTGAAAACTATCACTTCACAGTGCAAGCACCGCCTCCTCCTCTTTTGTTTGGTTGTCAGCAACATCACTTTCATATGCGATTTGCTTAAAAAAAAAACAAAAAAAAAAACACACTTGAACGACAGCATATATTAAATAGAGCAATCGAAAGCAGAAGTTGTGGTGCTTATTGTGACAGATTTTTTCAAGTTTCTTCTTGTTTTAGCCAACAGCTTCTGTTTAAAGGTACAGCGGTCTGTCGCAAATTCTCACCACTGACACAGAGCCGCTGGCATTCAAAGTGTTAAGTGTACAAAAACATACCCGCCACTGTGGCGTATGAGTGTGAAATTTACCCTCCACAGACCAAATAAACCCGTTTGGTGGGTGGGGGTGGGGGGGTTAATTTCAATCCATGATGCAGTGTTCTGCCTTTGCTTTATCCTATTCGGTAAAATAATTTAAATGCAAAGCAAAAAGCAAAAATCCTGAATTGAAGCTGAACTTTTATTCAAAATCAATCTGCCATGAATCATTTCAAAGTGCACCAAATCTTAATCCAACATGCAAGAATCCCAAACTGAGCTTTTATTCCAAATCAACCCGACATGAAGTTAATCAGATCCTCAAGTTTTTGTTGTTGTTTTTTCTATAATCAAATTTAATTTGCCGCATGGTTGCTGAACAAGCCAAAAAAGTGCTTTTTGAGAACCTATATTTCACGACAGAGACATGCCTGCAATACTCTTTGTCAAACGATCAATATCCAGCTTTGTTGCAACATAAAATGATTTGCGTTTTGGATGCAGTTACACAGCGCGTATTTATTAAGTCAAAAAACAGTTGACTTCACTGCGGAAGTGGCATCCCGTGCGTACAGACCGGGATGTTGACAGTGTGTGTTTAAATTAACTTTTTTATATAATTTTATTTGGGGTCCAAGGGCCAGGTTCGTTATAGCCGAAGGTTTGCTATAATAAAGGGTGTAAACAGATGTATAGTTGCATACATGTTCAAACATATTGCTGGTGGTGCTTCCAAAAATTCATAATAAATATTTAATTGGAAGAACAGGTGCAAGCACCAAAAAGTTAGACTGCTGATCTGCTGTTTTTGGGTGCTGGAAAACAACGTTTACCACTTTAACTAAGTTTACAGCACCCAAATACCTGTGTGTGATTTATAATTTAAAAAAATACCAACTAAAATGACGGGGGATGATAAACTTAACTGACATGGTATTCAGTCAGCCATCTTACTAGTTTGAGTTTGAGTTTCATAAAATGCAATCAATCACATTTTTAGGTCAAACCTACTGAAAATGTTGGCCACCAATTGGGATTTAGAAAATCAGATTATAAAAATGATACTGAAATTTGGATGTCAGAATTCTTAATTTGATTTTGCAAGGGAAAACAATTGTATTAGACAAGTTAAATATAAAGTGCAACAGTTAAAAGAGAAAATCGCTTTTACTCACAGAGACTGCAAAAGTGTTGCCCCAAACAAGATGGTATATATATTTGCATATAAAAGTAATGCAATATCCAAGCTAGTGCTTCATGGGATATCAATGGGTGGAACAAGAAGTGCCGATGCTGCAACTGGTACTGTTGCAGTGACACTTTGTGAAATATGCTAGGATAATGGAGTCAATATCTAAATTGCTTTATTTGTCTTGTTCCTATATGCTCCTCTCGTCTCTCCAGGGTTACTGGAATACAAACTCACATGAATAACTTTTTTCCTCCCCTAGACAATTTTCTATTAAATATTGAGAATATCTTAAGTTTAGATGCATATCTTCAGTTGTATTTTGCTGCATGTAACTTCACCTCTTATTTTATAATGTTTCATGATAACACATGTTTGATTCCTTCAGATGTCTGATGTTTTTTGATCTAATGAAATATCTGAAATCATCAGGAAATATGAAATATGTCGCAACAGTACCTACAAAGGCAGTATTGTGACAAGCAGGCTTGGCGATTTTTTCAAGTTTATTTATTAAATGAAAAAAAAAAACAGTTTTATTTAAATCTGTTTTTTTTTGTTGTTTAATTTAAATCAATTTTTTTTCTTCAAATTATGGAAAAATTTGAATAGTACCGTAGTTGTAGATCCACCACCAAATACTGTAAATGTCCCCCCCACCCCCTTTTCTAAAAAGGTAGTCATAGCCAATGATTTTTATCCCATTTTTCTCCCCAGTTTAGAATTGCCAATTGTGTTATTAATCCCGGTTCACCGCTGCAACCCCCCGGCGACTCAGGAAACGGCGGCTGACACACGCGTCCTCCGAAACGTGTCCCTGCCAAGCCGTCTTTTTTCGCACTGTGGACCCACAACGAAGCCATCAGACCTACAGTGCTGGAGGACAACACAGTTCCAAATGGCTCTACTGCAGACCCGCAGGTGCCCCATCAGCCACAGGAGTCGCTGGTGCGTGGTGCACCATGGATTGCCCTGCAGACCTAAGTCCTCCCCACCCGGGCGGCGCTCGGCCAATTGTGCGCCGCCCCCTGGGAACTCCCGGTCACAGTCAGCAATGACATAGCCTGGATTTGAAGCTGTGATCTCCAGGCCATAGAGCACATCCTGCACTCCACGCGGCGCTCCTTTACTGGATGCGCCACTCGGGAGCCAAATACTGTAAATTTAACATTCTTCGGATGTTGCAAATCGTGGTTTGTGAATAGTTACATACCAAACCAAATTACTCAATCTTAAATGAATACATAAAAGCAAATTCATCATTGTGGCATCCTCTAAATGTGAACTAATATATTTTGCCTCGTATTACTACATCATTCACATCATTACTGCAACATGCATGGTCATGTTAACTACATTTTAATGTGCATAAGAGTGAAAATCCCCTTTCACACTTCTAGATATTGCATCAGCACAGTCTTTTCTTTTACACTCAGAATGATACATCCTTCATCAGTCTTTCAGAGTCAAATGTTCAATGATACATAGACACACTATATATATATATATATATATATATATATATATATATATAAAATTTTAGATAGATATAGATTATTTACACACACACACGTATGTACAGTTGCAGACAAGTATCACCACCCTGTATAAGAAACCATGTTATTCACTAATTCATTAAGTGAAATAAATATTTTTTGCTAAACTATACTTTCGTCAATGCAATATATCAGTGGTGGCTGGTATGGTTGAGGTTGACAGCAGTGCAAGAGGATTTTCAAATATTCCCCTTTAAACACATTTTAGACTGTCAGGTATCACTTAAAACAGGGAGGTACTGATTGATTAAAAATGTGTAATTACAAGATGATTCCCTGCTTTTATATTCATTTTCAATCTATGTGTTGTTTTCAGTACCAAACATTGATAACGGGAAAAGTGTCTTCAATAATCTGAAATATTTAACTTCTCCCTGCGCTTTAAGGTTGCCAGTTGCTGGCCGGGGCTGCAGTTTGTTAGCCGTGTATGAAACAAGCTGTGTGATTATAATATTTCACGTATAACATTACATAATAAAGTAATAAACTGTTGTATACAGTATTTAATTAGATCATAAAGTTATCGATTTTATAACAAAAATAAGTTGGAGGATAGTGCAGAATTGTAAGTACAGTAATCCATCGCGTATCCGCCCTAGCCCAGGGTTGGCGATTTTTTTTTTTTTTCTTTAAATCGGTTTTATTTGATTTAAATCAATTTTTTTTTCTTTTTTTAAATTAATAGTTATATAAACTAAATTACTCAATCTTAAATGAATACATAAATAAAGCAAATCAGCCAACCCTGCCCTAACCGTTTATCTGCCTTGATCAACCTCTTCAGCAACCTTAGTTTATTATTGAACAGAGAATATTCGTTCAGACATTGTAGGTCCTATCAAAGTTTTTGTACACTGCGTCGCATGTGATCCGTGCGCTGCCATTGCTGGTAACATCATGTGAGCTGTTCAGTGTGTTTATGTAAATAAATCCTGCTTGCCTGAGGGGCGTATCAACTTCACCCTCCGTCTCGATCTCCTGCCTGTCACTCAGCAGCGAATGCACGCATCCACGGCAAACGGCTACCCTGTCACAAGCATTAATACCCTGTATCTTTCTAAACATGGGATTTAGCGGAGCTCCCTAATAAAAGCTTAATCTCAAAACAATAACTTTGTGAATATGGTAATTGTTACAGCTGTGTATAATGGTATTTAAAACAGGATTCATTCATCCACCTTTTTACACATCTGCCCTTATTCTGGTCCAAGCGCAGTCGGATATGCGATGGACTTCTGTATAACTATAGTACATTATCAGAGAACGGCTGTTACTTGCAGAGAAAATGAGTCTCTGCTAACCTATGCCTACTACAGATTTTTATAAGCCCTTTCTTACAAACATTTCAGAAATAATAATACAAATATAATGATAAAAGACCAATTGAAAGCATTTTCTTAATGTATGCAAAGCTACATGGCTAATATTTTTTCATATTGGCCTGAGGCTTTTTTTTTTTTTTTCAAAATTTCTAAAAACAACTAATCAAAGAGTTTACTTTCTGTTTATAAGTAAATAGGTTCCAGAAAGATCCTTAGCAGATAGGGGTAACATACAAAATTGGCCAATGTGTATTCACATTAATTACTTGATAAATTAAGCCGAATATAAACATTTTAGTTCATAGCCAGTAAGAGTTTAATGTTGTTTGTGTCTTAATAAAATGTTTTTAAAACATTTTTTTCATGTCTTTCAGAAACTATATAAAATAGGTAGTAAAAGAAAATGATTTAAAAAATCAGCCAAACCTGCACTGAAGAGAAGCCACATACAACCTGTGTTTACATTGTGAGGAAAAAAATTATTTGAACTGAAATTGGGATGTTTGGAACCGATAAGAAGTCATTTAAAGCAAATGAGAAAGAATACAGACCCACTTTATAGATCGAAGTGTCTAAATGTGGGGTTGAAAGACTTGGACAGAAACAATGATCTTCACAACAGCAATAATGAAACTGGAATTTGCCAGTTGCCAAGGAAAAGAACATACTGCTTGGTTTGTCAGTGGGTGATATCTATGCTGAGAGTCACAGGGAAGGACAGAAAGACAAATGCTGAAGTGGAGTTTACGTGTTAAAGCTTGGAGAAGGCCAAGGAGTATGATGATGCAATAAGGACAAAAAATAAATGAATGAATGAATGAAAATGGTACCTGACGTTTTATTTGTGGAACCAAATAAAAGATTAAGGGTAGCAAAATTGAAATTACTCAAGTGGTAGCAAAGTGAAATGCATGTGGTTGAAACGAAAGGGCACATATACTGCTAGTAATTTAGGACAAGCAGAATAAAACAAATAAATACATTTTAAAAAAAAGATTATTGGGTGGAACAAACTCAATACCGGTACTATACATGAGTTCACTAATGGTAGAGTATAGTGAAAGTATGTAGCTGCGCGCCTGTGCAGTATTGACACTACCAGCATGCAATTTATGCATCCTACTGTATACTGCATGGCACATTTAGGCCTGGGTGAATTTCAAAAATACATCGTTACATTACGGGTTACAGTTCAATCACTGGCAGATCAGATTATCTAAGAAATGTCATAAAGAACCATTCAATTCTAAATGGATGACTAAAACCAAAGACACACTGTTAGGCGTTAATATTGCAAATTATGTCAGACTGAAATTTTACATAATGATGGACGCAGTCGGGTGCTGACGACAGAAATACTACGGTACATGGTAAAAATAACAGATTAAACATTTATTCTTACAGGAAACTAAACACAGTGTACCTGGTCTCGTGTCAATCCGATTTTACCGTTATTTTAGTGTGTAGTCTGTACAATAAAATTGCGGCACACAAAGAAAATATGGCCAAAAAAAAATATATATATATATATATCACACCTCCCTTTTCTTACTCACTGAACGGAAGCAACATATCAAGCAGGGTATTGCACACGCCACTGCTCCTACACACTGTGCTAATTTACAAAGCCACGTAAACAATAACATAACTTGCAATTATTTTAATGTTGGATACTTTCTGCCCGTATATATTTTTAAATATTGTCGTACAGCTGTGACAAAATAAGCTTTATCAGTGTTAAAGACGCAGTAATCAGTACAGCGGTTAAAGTCAGAAAATCAATTTGCGATTCAAAATGTAATCATATAATAATGATAGAATATGCACACTTTATATAGATTTTCCTTGTAAAAACTGCTTCCCACTGTGTTACAATAGACGTGCATGTTACGTTAAATTACATTGGGAGCAGGGTAGGTAGTAAGTAACTCTGGGCCAGGGTGACATGTTTGTATTACTCCACCAGAGTATAAAAAAAAAAAAAAAAAAGAAAAGACTTAACTTGCTTGCTCTCTTTTTTCGTTATACACCGGACGGTCTTAGTTCTACAAATTCTACACATTTTCAAAAACGTAAATGATTTATTTATGCATGATTCGTAGTCGTGTGTATGTGCACATGCGTGTAACATTAAACGAACATAATTTTAACAATAACACCACCCTTACCATTTTGACCGCTGGGTGTTGAAATGTCTCTTCGCCTCGGTGGGCAATGCAGTAATAGTAATAATGGAGCTCAAAAGCACAAGAAAATCTAGTGGCGTTCCCTGTTTTTCTCTTGCAGGCAGCGTTATGTTTGAAGACTCACAAGCACTATCTCTCTCTCTCTCTCTATTTCTACCGATGACGGTTTCACTGCAGTGGCTCAGGCTGACCCGCAGGGAGGGGAGAGAAAGCGGAGGGGGAAGGGCAATAATACAGCACATCCGGGAACCACAACGCTGACATACGGGAGCGGCTAATTTGCATACGTTTACTGCCCTCGCTATTGCTGTGTATCTGGTGTTTTTTTTTCTTTCTTATTTTACGTTTTAAAAGAAGACGAAGTAACCTGATTTCTTATGTTTTGACGGTGGTATCGTCTTACTCATTTTAAAGATACACTATGAAAACGGAGAAGAGGCTTATTGGTGTTTGAAGCATTTGTATTTGCTGTATCATGTTAGTTTTTCATTTAAGCAGTCCCTGTAGTGTTTTGTCTTGCAGGCCCTTGCTTGTACACATACTTTAAATTGACTTTTATTTTCATAGCCAGGTAAAGTGGGCTTTTAGATCATCATTACCTACTATAACCAGCTTGGAAAATAGCATGGTAGTGTTGGTTATTGCTGTAATTTTGCAAATCAGACACTGTTGAAAGCCCAGTTTGTTTACATTCTCTGCCTGTATAAATGCCGCTTGGAGAGAAACTAATTAAATCCAATTAAGGTTGTTTATATCTTCCTTGAATATGGGTCAAGTTTTGTAAAATAATGGGGGGAAAAAAAACTAAAAGTGAGAAACCTGGCAGATTGACAGTGGTTGTTTCAGCTGCAGGAACCTGACCTGTACTGAAACCTGCTTGCCATTGTTCATATGTGAATGCAACAGCCATATATGCATGCTACCTGCAGTTGTGGGAGGGTATGAATGTCATCTACAATGTCTGTTATAAGTCACAACATAAATTAAATTGGGGAAACCTCTTTCTTCCACGTGGTGTTCTACAGACAGTGGCCTTATAACTGGTATTTACGCCTAGGTGCTGGGACTGTAGGACACTACACCTTATTATTTACCATAAACAAGCCTGTATGTATGTGCTTGCAAAACATCTTTATATAAATATATTAGTTTATAACCCCTGGCTTCACACAATACATTTTTCATCTCTTTATTGTCCCTTGATTTAAATACTTTATTACTCTTTTGCACTGATGGATATTTGACAGATTGAATAAAGTCACCAGGATTAAGAAGGCTCAGGTGTCGTTGTCCATCCATCAACAGTCCAAAGCACCTTTGACCATTGTTCCATAGTCCAATTTCTGTGTTCTTGTGCATATTTTAGCCTTTTAGTCTTGTTCCCCTTTCTTTACAGAGGTATTCTTACTGCAACACACCCTTTAAGTCCTGATTTCAAGAGTGACCTTCGTACTGTGGATTTGATGGACAATGACACCTGTGCCTTCTGCCAGTTCTGTTGTCAATTCATTGCTTGTCTTCTTTCTATTCCTGAAGGATATTATCTTCAAGTATTGCTCATCCTTGTTAGACAGCTTTTTGGGGTCTTCCAGTCCTGGGTTTGTCAATTACAGATGATGTTTCTCTGTACTTGTTGATTATGCTTTGGATACTACACCTTGAAAATCGAGAGATGCAAGCTATTTCACTCATTGTTTTTCCTTCTTTATGCAAGTCAAGGTTTTTATAATAGTAGAAAACACTAGTGGAGGCTTTGAGTAAATTGTTGATGCTCAAAATGCATGCGTAGAAAAATGCAACATGTCTAAGAGTTTGGTACAGCAGTATATACAGTATATGAACATAATTTAGATATTTTACTATTTGTGTATCTTAAATTTTATTTAACACCATGTAATCAAATAAACTACATAATCATATTGCAAAAGTCTACTGGAGCCATATTAGTAGTATAGTATTTCATGCTAGATTTCAAAATATCACATTTTTCAGTTCTTGTCAGTATATGGAAAACTACAAAGTGGTATATAATTCAATGTGTTAATGTAACATTATTCAGCAGGTTTCATCTGACTTTATGAAGCAAAATTAGTTAATTCTATAGGGTGATGCACAACTTTTGGCCATAGCTGTACCTTTAGTGACTTACTGATAAAGACAAAGGAATTATAGTTTAATAACAAAACAATGTAGTATGATTGGGACTATGAGACACTGCAGTCCCCCTATCCTCACACATACTTCATGGATAAGAGTAAATGGCTTTTCAGTACTGGCTGGTCGTCTCATAGGAGAAATAAAATAATTGTATATAATCTTATAGGATTCCTATAGGATTTATTTCAATTTTTGAAGGATTCCTATACAAATTTCCTATAGGATTCCCCAGGTCAGATTATAAGATACACAAATAGTACTATTGAGTAACAGTTAGTTTTTACAGAAAGTTTTTCACTTTCAAATTCGAAGGAAGTTACAAGCTCACCAAACTGCTAGCAATCAATAATATTGTGGCGAACCTCAGCTCCCGCAGGCAGGCACATCACACAGGGCGAGGCAATCCACACACAAGCAGAGTATGGAGCGTCATTTGTGCCAAAACTATCGGGCCGTTAGTTTGTCAATTTGTTTGTCAATTCGTGAATTTGTCAATTTGTTTGTGAATTTGTTTGTGAATTTGTGAATTGGTCAATTTGTCCAGCAATTAGTCCATAAATTTGTCAATTCATACAGTAATTCATAAACATATTTGTTAATTAATCTAATAATTCATTAATTAATTTGTAAATTCATTAATACAAAAGGCTGTACGGACCTGCAAATTTCCAATCAACCAGACAAACTTCCCAACGACCAGTCAAACTTACAACTGTCAATCTCGCACTGTGTGAAAAAAATGCAACCTTTCTAGCCAATGGGAGCACACACTAATATTTTAATCAACGAAAATCCAGCCTCACTCAAAACTGCTTCAGCCAATAATATTTAGAAGGGCGTTTCAAAAGATATTCTATTTAACAAGATACTCACTTCCGCTGATTTTCAATGGCGACTTCCGTCTCACTGCGCAGGATTGGTGCCAGAAATGGGAAATCTATTAAAAAAACAATATCTTCTCTCCTGTTGACAAAATATATATTTGAGCCCAGTGAGATCCAGATATCAAGAAAATGAAATTTCTTTTTTTACGAAATGATTTGAGTAAAAGTGGGGACAGACTGAAAAGTGTTGAATTTAAATCAAGGGAAGTAATGTTAAAGCTTTACAATGCATTAGTAAGACCTCATCTAGAATATTGTGTTCAGTTCTGGTCACCTCGTTACAAAAATGATATTGCTGCTCTAGAAAGAGTGCAAAGAAGAGCGACCAGAATTATCCTGGGTTTAAAAGGCATGTCGTATGCAGACAGGCTAAAATAACTGAATCTATTCAGTCTTGAACAAAGAAGACTACACGGTGATCTGATTCAAGCATTCAAAATTCTAAAAGGTATTGACAATGTCGACCCAGGGGACTTTATCGATCTGAAAAAAGAAACAAGGACCTGGGGTCACAAATGATGATTAGATAAAGGGGCATTGAGAACAGAAAATAGGAGGCACTTTTTTACACAGAGAATTGTGAGGGTCTGGAACCAACTCCCCAGTAATGTTGTTGAACCTGACACCCTGAGATTCTGAGATCAATAAGCTACTAACAACCAAACGAGCAATATGGGCCGAATGGCCTCCTCTCATTTCTTATGTTCTTATGTTCTAAAATGAATGACAAAAGGAATGCCCATTGACGACAATGGATAAAGGAATGCCCATTGACTATAATGGAGAAAGGAATGCCCATTGACTATAATGAAGAAAGGAATGCCCATTGACGACAATGGAGAAAGGAATGCCCATTGACTATAATGGAGAAAGGACTGCCCATTGACTATAATGGAGAAAGGAATGTCCATTGACTATAATGGAGAAAGGAATGCCCATTGACTATAATGGGAAAAGGACTGCCCATTGACTATAATGGAGAAAGGAATGTCCATTGACTATAATGAAGAAAGCAATGCCCACTGATTATAATAGAGAAAGGAATGAATGCCAATTGACTACAATGGAGAAATGAATGCCCATTAAATATAACAGGAAAAATTATACAAACTAAAAGTGGAATGACATGGAATGACAGCTGTTTTACATGGAATGACATGCCGGTACCAAAAAAACAGTACAATCATAGATAAATAGGGCAGCAGTGTGGAGTAGTGGTTAGGGCTCTGGACTCTTGACCGGAGGGTTGTGGGTTCAATCCCAGATGGGAGACACTGCTGCTGTACCCTTGAGCAAGGTACTTTACCTGGATTACCAGTAAAAACCCAACTCTATAAATGGGTAATTGTATGTAAAAAATAATGTAATTGTATATAAAAATAATGTGATATCTTGTAACAATTGTAAGTCGCCCTGGATAAGGGCGTCTGCTAAGAAATAAATAATAATAAATAAGGAATGACAGCATGTATCTTAAACCCCCTTTTACCATTTCTTACAAATAGAATAATGTACAAAATACATAAACCAACATCATTGTCATTCCACTTTTAGTTTGTATAGTACTTCATGTCTATGTAATGACATAAGGGTTTTAAGATGTGTCTTAGGGATTTTTAAGTTATAAGCTGTCATCCTTTTTTTCCTGTTAGAGCATACTTTTCTCCATTATAGTCAATGGGCAGTCTGTTTTGTCATTCGTTTTTGTCCCGTAAAAGGGTACTGGTAAACTAAAACCTATAAATAATGTATTTACACTGAAATACTATTGAAAAAAATATATGTTTAAAATCCTGTTATACATACTCACAGGGATGTAAGGGTTAAATAAATGTCAGTAGCCATCCACTGCGTTCTGTTTATTAATCTGTTAATACGTACTTTGTAGTAATGGAGCATTACAGCAAGATTAATAGATATCCCTCAGTAGTACTTGCTTCCAGCTGGACTCTTGCTGCTGTATATGGGCTAATGAAACCACAGCAACAGTACCTGACGTCCAAAAATACACTTTTTTGTGATCTGATTAGAATACAATAAATCTGAAATCAGAAAAACAACAACTTTCTTTTAAATGAAATAAAGGACAGAAGTATGGCATTTTTGCACAATGTGTAAGAATTATGAAGA
Organism: Acipenser ruthenus; assembly: GCF_902713425.1. Classification (NCBI taxonomy): domain Eukaryota; kingdom Metazoa; phylum Chordata; class Actinopteri; order Acipenseriformes; family Acipenseridae; genus Acipenser; species Acipenser ruthenus. Next base: position 69,532,212 of record NC_081193.1, on the reverse strand, counting down.
TAAGAGGAATCAGGAAGCAGTTCCACAAAATCTGGAGATTGAACCAAGGCTTATTGAAGAGCAGGATAATTACCATTCATGGAGCTAAGTTGTTTAGTTTACTAATAATACAGAAAGAGTTGCTGCTAGGATAAAACATTGAGCTGATTTTTCACCCACAGCCTTAAAATGAGAATAATAAAGTAATGAAGTTGAATGGCAGGGGATGCACCTTTTAAAATGCATTTTACTTTCCCCCATACTCTATTCAGTACAAGTTGAAAAGCATACCGGCTCATCATTCAACCTTCGTTTGAGCACCACCTGCTGGCAAAATGGTGTACTTTTTTCCTTCTCCTTGCACATCTTAATTGAAAGAGGAGGGAGTAGGAAATCATCTGATTGCCTCAGGTAAAATGACAGCTTCCAGGCTTCAGCAACCCTACATCTAGAGGAATGTGCTGAGATGAAATAACATATCTTTAAGAAATGCAGGATGAAATCATTATGCAGACTGCATTAAATTAAAGTTAATCACTGATATAAATCAGTGCTTTGCAGGATTAATTCCTTATTTTTAGTTAGTAACTGTATAAGCGAAATGTATTATTTTGGAGCAAATTGCATTCATAAATTTCAAGTCTGTGGGGGCAGTGTGTTTTCTGAGAATGCACCTCCTGGTGGTGGGCTGATAGGATTACAGTTCAAAATAATGTGCTTTTAAGGATGTGTGTTATCCAAATAACTATTCATTCTTGAATGTTCACACACAAGCAGGTACAATTATATTTTAAGGAATATTTGCAATTATATTGCAATAATGAATTCTATAATGTATATAGATGGTTATATGAAGCAAGTGTGATGTTGGTGTAAGGATAATGAAGGGTAACTTAAACAAATACTATGAGTACACTGTGCTCAGCACAGCTGCAAGACAAGGAGTGGGGAGTGGGATCGTGCCTGACCTTGGTTGGAACACTGCTGACACAAAGAGAGCTAGCAAAAACAAGGTTTAACTTCACACACATGTTTAGGCAAGATATACAAGACAGGCATTCGAGAAGCATTCAAGACCCTCTTGAACACACACCAGCACTGTGTCCGATGGCCCTCCCAGAGATTAGGTAACTGATCAATATCTCATTTCTACTAATAACTAGTGGCCTCATTATTGTGTCTATTGATAATGATTAAGCTGTAAAAGTGTGACTTTTGATTATCAGCATCAATATTTATACATATTGTAAAATTATATGTAATACTCAGGGATGACTCACAAAAAGAACCCGGGAAAAGAAAAAAAAAAAAAAAACATGAAATCCATTCTATCAAAGGATGTTTTTCAAATAGGCAGTTGCATCATAATGACTCAACATTACGTCATTATTCCCCTGGAAGGATAGGGGGTATTTTATTAATATGGCTTCACAGCTGGAACAATAACATGCGTACGGCTGCTGTACATATTAGAAGAATGCTGATGTGCCACACTGGCTACAGATCTTACCGTGAAGCGCCACCTGATGATGATACCAATGTATACACATGGTGTGTAACTTGTCATGCCTTTCATTAATTTTTTGACAATAAAATACAAGATCTTAGAATGTCCATTTCCAACACCTCTGTTCAAGTCCCCTTTGGTTTTCAGGAGAGAGCTCCACAGTCTCACTCTTTGCACGAGTTCAGACAAGTTACTTTGAGCTCACAGCAAACCTTACTAAGATGAAGCCTACTTTCTGTGACAGCGACCCATGTCCTTCAGTAATGGTCAAACAGAGCTGTTCAATTCTTGGGCCTGTTTTGTAAAAAATCATTAATCAATCATTTTCTCAGGCCTCCTTCCCTCAGAACTTGAAACTTGCACCAGTTTCCCCATTGTTAAAGAAAGCTAATCTGGACCATAATGTGTTTAATAATTATCGACCCATATCAAATATTCCGTTTTTAGGCAAACTCATTGAAAAACATGCTGCTCAGCAGCTGCAAGAACATTTGTCCTCCTGTGGATTCCTTGACACTAATGGATTCCGACCCTTCCATAGTACTGAGACAGCTACCTTGTGTGTTGTTGATGAGTTACTTAGCGTGCTAGATAAAGGGGGTTCGGCCATTTTTATCCTGTTAGACCTCTCAGCGGCCATTGACACAATAGGCCACGGTCTTTTATTGCAGAGGGTGGAGCAGGATATGGGCATCTGCGGGACCGTACTTGACTGGATCAGGTCGTTTCTGACTGATCGCTCCCAAAAAATCACAATGGGTCCATATTCCTCTTCAGCCTTGCCAGTTATGTGTGGAGTCCCACATGGGTCCATATTATCTCCCCTACTGTTTAACATCTATGTTAAGCCGCTGGGAGTACTGATCAGGGCACATGGCCTTTCTTTCCACCAGTATGCCGATGATACTCGGCTATATCTTGAAATTCAGGATGAGCAGGACTTTAATACTCTGTCCGCTTGTCTATCTGATATTAATAGCTGGATGTCTGGCAATTGGTTGAAACTTATCCCTGACAAAACAGAATACTTGCTGGCTGGGGTGGAAGCTAAACTTGCCGATCTGAGGCATATGGCATCGTCGTTAACTGTCAGTGGAACTTTTCCCCTATAAGTGAATAGGACTAAGAGTCTGGGTCTAGTGTTGGACAATTCTCTGCCTCAGATAAAACAAGTAGTAAAAACGTGCATGTTCCATCTACAAACAATCAAGATTAAACCATTTCTCTCTGACAGAGACTGTGCTACTGTTCTGAATGCCCTTGTAACATCTCGTCTCGACTGTGGCAACGCCCTGTATGTGGGTCTGCCTCAGTGTCGAACCAGACTGCTCCAGGGCATTCAGAATGCCTCAGCTCGGTGTGGAACCAGACTGCTCCAGGGCATTCAGAATGCCTCAGCTCGGTGTGGAACCAGACTGCTCCAGGGCATTCAGAATGCCTCAGCTCGACTCTTGATTGGTCGATCCCGACGTGATCCGACTTCCCAAATTTTACTGGATTTACATTGGCTCCCAATTGAGCTTTGTGCACAATTCAAATTTCTGTGCTTAATTCACAAAGCACTTTATCAGTAACTTCCTCACTATCTGACTGAGAAATTGCAAATCGCACACCATGTCCCTGTGTCAGCCACGTTTTAAACAGAAACATTTTGGAGCTTGTGCTTTTTCGGAGAGTATGTTTGTTTTTTGTATATGTATGTGTGCTGTTTTTTTTTTCTTTTAATGCATATTCATGTCCTGTACATTTGTGGTCTGTTGCGCTCTATACATTTTTTTTGTTTTTTTTAAAGGCATGTGGTAATAACACATTTTAATAAAGACTTAAGTCATTCAAACAAACATATTCTTTAACTAGTCCTTATTTTAATAACCCAATGCCAGGCAGTTGTAGATTCTTTGGCATCCCAGGAGAAGGCAGTGGCCCTGTTGGTTCCATCAATAATTTATCTATAAATATGTTTCCAGTTTTAATTACGAAAGCTCAAAGTCAAAAGAGACTTAAAAATAAAATCCAAGATGGCCACTGGATGAAACGTAAAGTGAAGTTTGGTGCGTAAAAAAGTATTTTTTACACGTTTAAAATATATATACATATTTTTTATTTCAGATATGTTTAAGTTGGATGAAAACTGTTTACAAAACTTGATTAGATTTTTTGATAATTAAAATCAGAAATTATGCTCACCCTACTGTAAGTGGATAACTACCGAAAGCCAGGACTGTGTCTTAGCACAGTCGACGCCACCTCACCATCTCGTCACACTCGCACTCATCCCAACCCACCCACGTCACATGATCTCTGCATCCCACATTACGGTTGCAATTCATGACTGCTGAACATTTTTAAATGCTGTAACAATAGTAGTTCTTAATGTATGTTATGCAGGTTTGGTGATTTTTTTTAATCTTATTTATTTATTTATTTTTCAAATTATGGACAATTTTAGTTGTACTGTAAATTTAACATTCTTGGGATGTTGCAAGTGGTGGTTTGTGAACATACCAAACCAAATAAATCTTAAATGAATACATGAACAAAGCAAATTATTGCTGTATATGAAACAAGTTATGTGATTAATTTAAGCTCCATTATTATGCAATGCAATATGTATGTTTATATGCAAAATATTACAAATCACAGTAATAAAGTGAGGTATATAGTATTTAATTAGATCATAAAGTCATTTTTAACAGTTTTATAACACAAAATTAAGTTGGAGGATAGTGCACAATTTAGTATAACTATAACTATGGTACATTATCAGAAAGAGGCTGTTACTTGCCAAGAAAATGAGTCTCTTCTAACCTAAACCTAGCACAGATTTTTATAAGCTCTTTTTACCAACATCTCCTCAGACAGGTACAACTATTTTCCAGACATAATAATAGTAATACAAATATAATGGACCAATTGAAAGCATTGTCTTAATGTATACAAAGTTACATTAATAAATACAGTGCCGTGAAAAAGTATTTGCGCCCTGTCTGATTTTCTGCATTTTTCACATTGTATTTGGTCAGATTTTTTGTGGGTTGTAGTAGTATATAGAGGGAGTCTGAGAGAAAAAATGACACCAAAGTTTGGTGTTTCTTTCATTTGTATGGTGTGCAAGGTAATCAAACATGCAATCTTCAGGTGTGAAAAAAGTTATTGCCCCCTGTGGCAAAGTGGTAATGACGTGCAGGTGAGTGCAGTGCAGAAGAATCACACAGACAGACGTTGGTACAGGTGCAAGGGTGTTTATTTATTTTTGTAAATGTCCAGAGCCTCAAGGCAAAACCTGTAAATGATAATAGTGCTGGAAGTGATACAGCGGCGTGTATCACTTCTAATTTATAATCCCGCGGGTTTGACCCGCAACCCCAAAGTCCCGTTCCGACACCCACACTAAACACGAACACAAAAGACAGTGCGTGATTCAAGTGCTAAAAGGTGCAAACACAAAGACAGTTGGTAGTGAAAGGTGAGTGGTGAAGTCTGGGTTTTTCGCTGGCCTGCGGCTGCAGCTCCGGATCGTGCTCAGTAATCCTCTGTGACAAATAACACACAAGACACACAGTGTTAATACACAGACACAGAACACTCACGGTTTCCTCACAGTACGGGCTCCTTCTCGGTTATTTAACTTAACCATATGCAAAGGAACAGATCACTCAAGCCATGCCCCCTATTTATACCCTCGCCCATGACCCCAAGGTTAACGAGCGCATCCGCTCCTCCAGTCCTCGGATGCCACGCCGCTTACCGTCTGGGTCACTGAGCTCGGGTGCCATGGCTCCGCCCCCTTCCGAACTGACCGACTTCCATCTACCCTACGGAATAAATTGTCGTGCCATTTCATTAAGGGTACTCTGTTCCTCGTATACCGTGCTCTCACAGGTCGAGAGGGAGATCTAACACTAAGACTCATTCGATCTCTGTCACATATCCCACCGCTCAGAGTGGAGCCGAAGGAACACTCGGCTAAACCTACCTTTCCCATTACTCCCCCCTCCCGGGAAAAATAATCCGCATTTTGGTGGTCTTTCCCTGCACGGTGTACCATATGGTACATGAAGGGCTGCAATGCCAGATACCACCGAGTTATCCGGGCATTGCTGTCCTTCATTGTGCTTAACCACTTGAGTGGGGCGTGGTCAGTGACAAGATCAAATGAGTGTCCCAGCAGGTAGTATCTTAAAGAGTGAGTAGCCCATTTCATGGCCAAACACTCTTTTTCGACGACGGAGTAGTTGCGCTCCCGAGGGAGCATTTTTTTACTTATGTACAGAACAGGGTGTTCTACTCCGCCTACCATTTGAGACAGGACTGCACCCAAACCGACATCCGAAGCATCGGTGTGGAGGATGAATCTCTTAGTGAAGTCTGGAGTGATGAGAGCAGGGGCCTGGCAAAGTCTCTGCTTAACAGTATTAAACGCCCCCTGACATTCTTCTGACCATTTAATTAAATTTGGTGCGCTCTTTTTGGTGAGGTCAACTAAGGGATTAACCACTGTGGCATACTCGGGGATAAAGCGGCGGTAATAACCGGCTAACCCCAGTAGCGACCGCACCTGAGCCTTGGTTTTGGGGATTGCCGCGTCTACCAAGGCCTGGACCTTGGAGACAACGGGTTTCACCCTGCCATTCCCCATTACAAATCCCAAATATTGTGTTTCTCTTTTGGCAAACGCACATTTTCGCAAGTTAGCTGTCAGCCGGGCTGCCCTTAGAGACTGAAGGACGGCTGTGATCCTAGCCAAATGCTCTCGCCAGGTGGAGCTGTAAATGACCACATCATCAATATACGCTGCCGCATATTCACGATGTGGGTGTAAAACCTGGTCCATCAGTCTCTGGAAGGCAGCAGGCGCACCATGTAACCCAAACGGCATGGTTGTAAAATGAAACAGCCCCTCTGGTGTTGAAAATGCGGTTTTCTCTCTAGACCTACGAGTTAATGGGATCTGCCAATATCCTTTCGTCAGATCCAGAGTGGAGATGAACCTCGCCGTCCCCAGTCTATCTAGGAGTTCGTCGACCCGAGGCATGGGATACGCATCAAACTTGGCAATAGCGTTTACCTTGCGGAAATCAACGCAGAAGCGGTTGGTGCCGTCCTTTTTGGCCACTATCACAATTGGACTGCACCACTCGCTCCTGGAAGGCTCAATCACCCCAAGTTCGAGCATGTCCCATACCTCTTTGCGAACGCCACTCCGTCGACTTTCCGGGACCCGGTAAGGTCTCTCTCGCACTGTGACACCTGGGGGAGAGATAATGTCATATTCAGCGAGGTTAGTTCTACCGGGCGTGTTAGAAAAAACATCGCTAAATTCCTCAATTAACCTACGTAGTTCACGTTGCTGATCAGGAAGTAACTGTTCCCCCATCGAAATGTTCTTTGTGCTAGAGGGTTCTAGCTCGGGCCCTAAATCATCCTCTATATTGCCTGGGGCTATAAATAACACCTCTCTTGCCTGCCAGGGCTTTAATAAATTTATGTGATAAATTTCTTTTTTGTTACGGCGATCGGGCTGTTTAATTTCGTAATTCACCTTTCCTATAGCCCGAATCACCTCATATGGCCCTTGCCATTTAGCACATAGTTTGGATTCCGGTGAGGGAAGTAGCAGCATTACTTTGTCTCCAGGTCGAAAGGTTCGGATTAATGCATTTTGATTGTAATGCTGCTGTTGTCGATGCTGAGCCGATCTGAGATTGTCTTGGGCCAAACGACCGACCAAATCTAGGCGATCTCTCAGTAGGAGCACATGCTGCACTACATTTTTGGACGAGCCTTTGTGCTCCTCCCACCCCTCTCTCAACAGATCGAGGATGCCGCGAGGCTGTCGGCCGTACAAGAGCTCGAAGGGGGAGAACCCTGTCGAACTCTGCGGCACCTCTCTCACTGCAAAAAGGAGGTAGGGGAGAAGCGATGCCCAATGTTTTTGCTCCTGATTCACAAATCGTCTCAGCATCGCCTTTAGAGTCTGATTAAAACGTTCCACCAAACCGTCCGTCTGTGGATGGTAAACCGACGTTCTGATGGGACGTATTTTTAGTAATTTATATACCTGCTGTAGCGTGTTTGACAAGAAATTAGTTCCATGATCAGTCAATATCTCGTTGGGGATCCCTACTCTTGCCATAATCTGCACTAGTTCTTTGGCTATCGCAGCAGCACTAGTGGACCTCAATGGAACTGCCTCTGGGTATCGCGTTGCGTAATCTACCACCACTAATATATGCGTATACCCGGAGTCAGAAGGTAGCAAAGGGCCGACTATGTCCACTGCGATGCGTTCAAAGGGGGTGGAAATAATCGGCAGTGGGACCAAAGGGGCGGGGCGCACTCGACCCGGCGCTACTCTCTGGCAGTCTGGGCATGTGGCTACATATTTCGACACTTCTTTATAAACACCTGGCCAAAAGAATCGAGCCAATATCCGTTCCCTTGTCTTGTCAACTCCGAGGTGCCCCGCAAAAGGGATATCATGCGCCAGCCTCATGACCTCCAGCCGACAAGACGGGGGAACCAATAATTGTGTTACAGGATGTCCTGTGCCCGCGGCCAGGTTTACCCTATATAGTAATTGCCCCTTGATAATGAAGTGTGGAAATACTAGTGCCCCAGCGCCTTCAACATCCTTACCTTCAATAGACCGGACCTGTCCCCGAATGTGCACCAGTGATGGGTCATTGTCCTGCTCCCACACTAGGTTCACATTCGAGTGCCACATGTCCGGTATATTGAGCGGGGCGGGAGTAACATCTGCCCTTGATGGCCCAGTAACCTCGCCCTCTCGGTCACACTGCGTTCCGACCCCCTTTGACTGACGTTTTCACCGTTATAACAGGCTCCCACCAGCCCCCAGCCTTGTCTCATTAACGCTCCCTCCCATTTCCGCAGCCTTCTCTCTTTGTTTGTTTTTTTCGGCCGGAACAGGGAAGAGAACATTTCCGCTTGAAAGGGAAAAACATTACCAATTATTTCCCCTTCTACTTTTTCTGCCACATTTGCGTGTATGGCCGGGACTGCCCTTAATTTCAATAAATCTTTATAGTTGGGCCAGTCCCGACCCAGAATAATGGGATGTGGTAACCTTTCCGCTACCCCAACTACCAGGGAACGTTTCATCGGACCGACCGATAAATATGCTTTTACTGTGGGGTATGTTGCCGTGTCTCCATGGATACAGGAGATCGCCACCTGACCTTGTGGCTGCCACACCATACCGCCCAAGAGAGATGCTCTAATTAAGGTCTGACCACACCCTGTGTCCACTAATGCATGGGTCTTCACATTTCCAAAAATCACCTTAACAATACAAGGCCCCTCCCGACCATTTTTCCCTCGCTTACCCGCTTCAGATGCCAGATTACAGACGGCCACGTCACACTCCATCGCAGATGGGCATGACCTAGCCTGATGTCCCGGCTGGCGGCACCTAAAACAGGTAGGGGGAAAGGAGGGCACAGTATTAAATGGTCTGTCCCGCTGCTGGTATGGCAACGGGGCAGGGGCAGCACCTCTACCCCCGCTGGGGGCCAACCTTGGTCTCCATGAAGAGGAGGCAAGGTCGCCCATTGGGGTTGGTGCTCTTGGAGGTCGTTGAACCGGTCCTGGTGGTGGGGCTGATGGAGCAGAGAGAGGAGGTGGGGCTCGGCCGCTCCGTTGAGGTGGGGTGAGTAGCCCGGTCTGGGCGGATACCAGGGAGTCCTCGAAGTCCTCAGCGAGCTTGACTGCCTGTTCCAGGGTGTCGGGGTTGTGGCGCCGTATCCATCCTTGGGTCTCGGCGCCGACCACATGACAAAACTGCTCAATAACGATGGCCTCCCCCATCTGGGCAGTTGTTTTTAGCGCCGGGGTGAGCCAGTGTATCATGTGGTCACAGAGCTTCTGCGCGACCACCCTGGGGCGTACGTTCGGGGACCTCCTGTACTCCCTGAACCTCACTCGGTGCGTTTCCTGCGTAATATTCAGACGGCGGAGAATAGCCAGCTTTACCAGGTCATATTGAGCGGCGTCGTCATCCCCCATTGCCTGGTATGCTGCCTGCGCTTCCCCAATCAGGCAGGGTCCCAGCTGGCTTGCCCAGAACTGTCGGGGCCATGACGCGGTGGTAGCCAGCCGCTCAAATGCCACCAGGTATGCCTCTGGATCATCATCCGCCGTCATTTTATGCGTCCTGGCTTTGGGCGCTATGAAGCCGCGCTCCGCTGATGCTGTGGGAGGTATTGCCAGCCCGACCCTCTCGATCAGCGCGGTGTACCTCTCCTCTCTCCGTCTTTCCTCCCCCTCCCGTCTGCTGTCCAGCTGCTCCAGCAGCGCCGACAGTGTGGCGTAGTCCATCCCACTTCTGACACCACGTGTGGCAAAGTGGTAATGACGTGCAGGTGAGTGCAGTGCAGAAGAATCACACAGACAGACGTTGGTACAGGTGCAAGGGTGTTTATTTATTTTTGTAAATGTCCAGAGCCTCAAGGCAAAACCTGTAAATGATAATAGTGCTGGAAGTGATACAGCGGCGTGTATCACTTCTAATTTATAATCCCGCGGGTTTGACCCGCAACCCCAAAGTCCCGTTCCGACACCCACACTAAACACGAACACAAAAGACAGTGCGTGATTCAAGTGCTAAAAGGTGCAAACACAAAGACAGTTGGTAGTGAAAGGTGAGTGGTGAAGTCCGGGTTTTTCGCTGGCCTGCGGCTGCAGCTCCGGATCGTGCTCAGTAATCCTCTGTGACAAATAACACACAAGACACACAGTGTTAATACACAGACACAGAACACTCACGGTTTCCTCACAGTACGGGCTCCTTCTCGGTTATTTAACTTAACCATATGCAAAGGAACAGATCACTCAAGCCATGCCCCCTATTTATACCCTCGCCCATGACCCCAAGGTTAACGAGCGCATCCGCTCCTCCAGTCCTCGGATGCCACGCCGCTTACCGTCTGGGTCACTGAGCTCGGGTGCCATGGCTCCGCCCCCTTCCGAACTGACCGACTTCCATCTACCCTACGGAATAAATTGTCGTGCCATTTCATTAAGGGTACTCTGTTCCTCGTATACCGTGCTCTCACAGGTCGAGAGGGAGATCTAACACTAAGACTCATTCGATCTCTGTCACACCCCCCCTAGATAACTCTACCCAATTAAAGGGATAGGGTCAGCTGCTTGAGTACTTTGGTTAACAACCAGACCTGATTTGGGCCAGCCCTGCCCAATATAAATCTGACTAACTTTGGCCCTTACCATCAGAGTGAAGTTGTCAGCACACAGGTTCTAGAGGCACATCATGCCACGAACAAAAGAAATTCCTGAAGACCTCCAGAAAAAATTTGTTGATGCCTATCAGTCTGGAAAGGGTTACAAAGCTATTTCTAAGGCTCTGGGGCTCCACACAGTCAGAGCCATATTGTCCAAATGGAGAAAGTTTGGGACAGTAGTGAATCTTCCCAGGAGTGGCCGTCCTGCCAAAATCTCTCCAAGAGCAAGGCGTAAAATCGTCCAGGAAGTCACAAAGAACCCTAGAACAACATCCAGAGATCTGCAGGCCTTTCTCACCTTGGCTAAGGTCAGTGTTCATGACTCCACCATCAGAAAGACACTATGTAAAAATGGGATTCATGGCAGAGTAGCAAGGCGGAAACCATTGCTCACTAAGAAGAACATGAATGCTTGTCTCAAGTTTGCCAAAAAGCACCTGGATGATCCTCAAGAGGAACCATGTTCTATGGACAGATGAGTCAAAAGTGGAACTTTTTGGCCGACGTGGGCCCCATTATGTCTGGCGAAAACCAAACACTGCATTCCACAGTAAGAACCTCATACCAACGGTCAAGCATGGTGGTGGTAGTGTCATGGTTTGGGGATGCTTTGCTGCATCAGGACCTGGACACCTTGCCATCATTGAAGGAACCATGAATTCTGCTTTGGATCAGAGAATTCTACAGGAGAATGTCAGGCCATCCTTCCGTGAGCTGAAGCTGAAGCGCAGCTGGGTCATGCAGCAAGACAATGATCAGAAACACACAAGCAAGTCTACATCAGAATGGTTAAAGAATAAGAAATTAAAAGTTTTGGAATGGCCTAGTCAAAGTCCAGACCTAAACCCCATTGAGATGTTGTGTCAGGACCTGAAACGAGCAGTTCATGCTCGAAAACCCACAAATGTCACTGAGTTGAAGCAGTTCTGCATGGAGGAGTGGGCCAAAATTCTTCCACGGCGCTGTGAGAGACTAATCAATAACTACAGGAAGCGTTTGGTTGCAGTTATTGCTGCTAAAGGTGGCGTAACCAGTTATTGAGTCTAAGGGGGCGATTACTTTTTCACACGGCGGCATTGGGTGTTGCATAACTTTCTTTAATAAATAAATGAAATATGTATCAAATTGTTGTGTTATTTGTTGTTATTTGGGTCCCTTTTGATAACATTCAGTGTCAAAAATATGCAAAAATGCAGAAAATCAGATGGGGCAAATACTTTTCCACGGCACTGTAACTTAGTTTAAAAGTAACCTACAAAAGCCTAAATACTTCCTTAGAGTATGACAAGAACGACATTTTTTAAAGATGTAAACGTTTGACAAGAAGTGATTTAAACTACACAAAAATATAAATTATACTAACAAAAAGATGATGTTAAAACCTGTATTTTTGTGACAGCGAGTACGTGTCTATGTAACAGTTAAACAGGGTGGTCTGATCATGATATGGGGGTGTTTTAGCAGTGCAGGGACTAGAGATTTGATTGAAAAGTGAATGAATGCAGCCATGTATCAAAACATTCTACAAAGTAAAATGTTTGTAGGCTGATATTGGCAGAAAACTGATTGGCAGAAAACTTATCTTCCAACATGACAATGACCAAAAGCATATGGCGAAGTCAACTCTGGAATTCTTGAAGGAGATACAAATATTTAATTACTTATTAATTATGTGTATGGCAGTTGTTAAACTACAGCATGTGATATGACGTTTTTCCTAATATTCCACGGATACAGACTTATTGTGAAAGGGTGGATTAAAGATTTTCATGAAGGGAGATCTATCCAAACTGTAATGTGCAAGCGTGTCAGCGAGTACGTGTCTATCATGTAACGCAGCCACTATGTTAACTGGTACAGAAGCTCATAATAAATCATTTAAATACTCTAAAGCACATTATGTGCAGTAAGCCAATCATTCTGTGCGTTCTTCTATTATGCATTCTGTATAAATCAAACGTTTACAGCTTTAGCCCACCTTCCCACGTGTAGACTTGATTAAAAATGACAACAACAGTATTCTGTATATGAAGAGAAGTGTTCGTACTCATCTCCCCATTCAAATTATTGGAAAAGTTAAAAATCGCTGAGCAAATGTACAGTGGTATAACTTAGTTCAAGTGAGCCCACATAAACATAACTTAAATAACACTTAAATACGTTTTGCAACCTCTGAAGTCACCCTGGATAAGGGTGCCCGCTAACCAAATAAATATACAGTAATAAAAAAAGACTTGCTTACGTATGACAGGAAGTAAACATTTGTCATGAAGCAGCAGAGAGGAGCAGCAACTGGCTGTGGTTGAGATGGAAAGATTCTGGTTGGGAATCTCAAGCACAATAGAAAGAAAGAAACGCTGATGTTCAGGTAAGTAAGCTAGGCTGAGTTGAGTGCTTTACCATGGATGCTCAAAAAAGCTGCTGCAGTTGTGCCTCTGGCTGATGTTATTCATCCACTAAGTGTTCGATCGAGCTCCCTAGCCAGTCTGCTATTCTTTAGGACCCCTCTTTCTAGTGTGATGGACCCTCTCCTACCACCAGGACCAAGAGTAGATTTCATTACACGTTATCACAAACCAAAACACACTGATATACTTTTCTGTAACAGTGTTTATTACTTGTTAGATCTACAGGTAGTGGACAAAAAAATGGAAACACCTGGGTAAATGAGGGACACCATGTATATTGAAAGCAAGGGCTTCCACACAGGTGTGGCTCATGCTTTAATTAAGCAAATAACATCCCAGCATGCTTAGGGTCATGTATAAAAATACTTGACAGGCCTGGTTGCCTATAATTATGGCTAGCATGGCTGCAAGAGGAGACCTCAGTGACTTTGAAAGAGGGGTGATTGTTGGGGCGCATTTGACAGGATCTTCAGTGACCAAGACAGCTCAACTTGCTGATGTTTCACGAGCAACGGTGTCTAAGGTGATGTCAGCATGGAACTCCGAGGGAAAGACATCATCAGCAAAGGGCAACAGTGGGCGGAAACTCACACTCCAGGATCGTGATATCCATGCATTAATTCGAAGTGCAAGGCAAAACAGGCGAGCAACTGCAGATCAATTGACTGCAAATTTCAACCTGGGGTGCGAGCAGCCAGTTTTATCAAAAACGGTCCGCCGAGAACTCCACAGAGCGGAATACCATAGTGGCCCAACGCCCTATTTTTTTGTCCACTACCTGTACATTAGTCATAAGCAGGGTGGAAGTGACATAACTTATTTTCTTTCTTTTTTAATCAATTGTTTATCAAATGTACCCCTTTTTTCTTACCAGTTTAGAATGGCCAACTTGAATGTCGCCTCTTGCTTCGCTACAACCCTCTTACCGGTCAGGAGGACCAACAGACCCTTTATTTGACCTGCTGAACCAAAGCAAAAAACGTTGCCAAGCTCCTGAACCCTAGAGGCAAGGGCCATTAAACAACAATACCTGTTAGGGGGGCTGAAGCTTGAAAAAGTTAACCATCCCTTGTCAATTCCCTTCTTTAATCCATAGGAGAGCAAATGCTACACTCTCTATGGGGCCCCCAGCTAACCTGGGAAACTTGGCATAAACAGGATTCAACCATGTTTGTATGACTCACCCCGGACTCCAACATAGTAGTGCTTTTATTGGGTAAGCTCATAATAAATATAATATAGAGATCGAATGGGAAACTATAATAATGTACCACACAGTGTATACGAGTTACTTATTCCAGAGCCAACTTTTAATTTTGCATCCATGTGGTATTCACTGTTACCATTCTGCTTGAGCACAAATCATTGACTACAAAGGCTGTTTTAAATTGATGAGTTTATTGCATATCATTATCTGAAGAATTTGAGCACATTTTGTATTTCATATAATTCATATATTATTCAAAACAGTTAAACGTTACAAAATAACACATAATACTATTTACTTTTTTACAAAACGATATCAAGCATAGTACAATGCAGCTTCACCATACAATGCTGAATTCCCATAATTGAAAAGAAAACACAGATATGCTAAAGAAGTTAAGATATGGACACTATTACAATTAAAGTAAATAAATAAAAAGACTACTGATATTATCTATGTAACTGTTGTAAGAAAAAAATTATTAATTATTGATTCTGCTTGTCCTAACCAGAGGTAGACAAGTTAAATACAATAATTGAGTACAAAAACTGTATCCACTCAACACAGTATTTTCGACAGACATACCTCAGATCCACATAACCAGGTTTAGGGAAACTGAAATACAACAAGTGACTATTCTACTACGAAGATGTTGTTTGATATGCATACCTGTTGCAAAGCTCATTACTGGTTGATATTCAAGAGTCCTTGATATTGTCCAATTTTTTGTTGTTGTTGTTGCTGTTGAACCTCAGTGAAACATCTCCTTGTTGATCCACATGAGACTGCGTGTCTCGCTGGGTTTGCATTCGTACTCAATGCTGCTGAAGCTGTTCCCCCACTGACAGTGGTCCCTCTTGTGGTAGTTGTAGTATTTAACTTGCCAAACGGTCTCAAAAGTGCCAACCTCATTGAACTGTGAAAAGAAATAAACCATGATCTTGTAACAAAATGACAAGAGTTTTCTTTTCTACCACACAAGAGGAACAACTGTCTCCTTGAAAGGAGGTGTAAAACCCACGACCGGATGCAGGGCTAGTGTGTTTCAAGCAAGCTACTGTTAACATTTATAGTGAGAAGGTTTATGACCATAATCATAAGCCAGATCTATGGCTCTATTTTAAAACAACTCAATTCTCGATTTGGAGGGATTGGATTTCAGTCATGCTTCTAGAGTTCAGAAAACAGAATTAAAACCAAGTGTAAATAGGTTACTGTCTGGAATCTTTCAGATTGATTTCAGATTTATGCCACTTATGAAAAAGGACCTTTTATACATTCATTGACACTGAGCATCTTTTATTTGGTCATTCCTCATTCATATAATATGATAACAGCATGTCAAACAATCACTTACTCGCCACATAAATATACACAGACCAGCATGATCCAAATGACTGTATAATGAAAACAAATGTAATTTGCTCCACACAGGTGTCATATCTCTGCACTGGTTTTATAGCCACCCTGTCCTTTAATTTATACAGAAAATAATTCAGGCCAGGCAGATGATTATAATGAGGGAACTGATAGTGTTATTAAAAAAAAAAAAAAAATTACATAGTAGAGAGCATAATATAAGAATGTATTTTTGTAAAGTTGATTCAGTGATAATCACTTAGGATTTGTGTAGGAGTTATTACATAAACTTTTATGTAATTGAATGTCATATTTTAGTTTGATGCTTTGGTGGTTACATGTAAGATAGCTAGGTGAATAAAATCCGCAATTATTGAAAGACTGGGTTTTGAACAGTGTGCCTAAGGCAACTTTTATTAGATAAATGAAATCCACTGAGCCTGACATATGATAATCAATGGTGATTTGAATGGCATAATGAGGATTGTATAGATATGCCTTTCGGTAGGAAGTAAATATATAAGTCCAGCATGATCTCTATGAATAAACATTATATCTAGATCAGTCATAAAATAAAACAAACACAAACATATTTTTTTTTTTTTCGTACACCATAGTATTTTTGTGTATAGTATTGTTTTCTATGTTTGATAATGACAAATGCATTTTAATTTGAGACCAAAAAACAATTTATGACTCAATTATGAGTAACTCCAGTCTTAAAGCGATGTTTAGTATGAATATCTTAACTGATGTATTCTACTTGTTTCTTTTTCAGTCATCACATCCTGGTATCTTTTTAAAATGCAGAAGTCTAAAGCACCCCTGTGGTCTCATGGTAACGAATCCTCTAGCCAGCTGGATGTGGTTATATAAATATAAGTACAAATGTATGAGATACGTACATATGTAAAGACAGATGGACAGACATCCCATTATATTCCCAGATTCTGATACTCCCAATAAAATATGTTCATATATATCATAATATATATCATCACAACTGGATAAGGGTTTCTATAGAAAGAGGTCTGGTGGATACATGCATCCCCAATGCTTTCTAGAATTTTGTTAAAGAAGCCAACAGCCTAGAACAATTTCATGTACAGGACTGGCAAAGTATTTCAAGGCCTGATGTAGAGTGTTTGGTACTGGCACAGAACAAGCTATGGGAAACAGAATTATTTAATAAAAAGCGGGCTGTGGTGACGCTCTGTGGGCACAGACCATGGTAAATCGACTATCTCATTCATTCAGCATTGTGTCACTTACTGCTGTTTACACTCACTGGGACAGACTGTCAAAGCTATTTATTCCAAGATTTCATTATCACAATTTTGTTCTGAAAAAACAAAACAAAACAAAAAACAAGTACAATTCTAAAATGAATAAGGAACAACTTATGACTACTTTAAAGCCCCTATGAGCGATTTATTTCTGATTTGGTACCCTTATTCACCCTGACGTTCTAATGATAGTTTGGTGTAAATAACTCTGAGAATCTAGGTCTAGTTAGTGATATTGTTTATATTGTGTCAGTGTGTTTTCCATAGCTTGGTATGTGTCAGTACCAGAATTATAGCAGAAGTGAGTTAAAGGTTTGTGAATAGGGCCCTGTGTATCTCTTTCACTGCAACCCAGTAACTTCTTTGCTTTCACTGTAGCTCCGCATTGGGCCCATGGTTTTATTGATTTATTTCTTTGATTTATAGCTACCAAATGATTTTTTGACAGTAGAATTAATTTAGCATCTTCACGGCACACAAACTCTATTTTGTTTGCTCTGAGATGCATTAAGGGCTATTCTGGTTTATTTCATAATAATATCCAAAGATTACATGAATATAATTTTAAATTACATTTATAAAATTATAGATGGCTTGGAGACAATTATAAGTTAGTAAAATGTACAAATGCTCATATATCGTTAGACTGAAAGGTTTAGCAATTAATAGTCATCTGTTCTTGTTTATATATACATATATCGGTATTGAGAAAATGTAGGCAGCTATTTGTGTCTAAGCATGTACTGCTGTCTAAATATATACTGTACTCAGCTGTGGGTAGTCAGTTTCGCTTTGCATTCATTAAGTCAGAAACCATGAAGAAAATGATGACTACAGTTTATCTGTGGACACACAGAGGAGGATAGTAACATGCTAGACATTAAATCAACATTATAGAGTGGGAATTAGTTTCATTTTTGAATTGAGAAGGTTTATATATATATACTAATCTTGCTGTACATAGAGCATTGTATTTTCCTTTTTTATCATGATTACATTCTGATTTAAAAATGATTGGATTATGTGCTGCCACAAATAACATGCTTTGCTTAAACTAAAAACGTTCTCAATGAGATGTGGGTCACCATGGGCACTGAATTGACACAAAGGGTCCTGCTCTCTTCATCTTTGTATTGTGTTGTATGCAGTGCCACTGCCAACCGTTAGCCTACTGTCAACCCACAGTCTATCAGGTCATTATCCACCCTGTCTGAGTCTGACTTGCTACAGGGAGATGCAGTTTGTATATACGGTATTACAAAACAAATGCCAGTGAACGCATTTGCATAGCACATTAATCAAATCCTATGCACCATAAATTAATAACATTTTTTCCATGTATCCCATTCATTTAAATAATGATTTTGATTTACTGGCATGTTTTCAAGATCAACCCTGCTCATTCATTACATGAAAAGGAACTAAATATGAATTTGTAAAGACAGCATAACCTATAACTATACAGGTATACACTGTATAACCCTTGTGCTATTTACAGTGAAGCAAGCCTCTCTCTATCTCTGTGACATACATTGTTTAGAGTTATCAGTTTCATGAAAAAATAAATCCCCAACACAAAAGTCTACTATGCAAATGTACACGTGTAAAATAAACGTTATACTGTCTACATTTCCAGATATTTAATGTTAATGGTTATGTTCTTTAAAAACAAAATAAATATATGATATAATCTCCATGGCCACCACTGCAACTGTTTAATAATTGCAACATCAAACACATCACCCTTAAATCACCATCCATATTTGCTGCATTGGCTTTTTTGTAAGGTCTCTAGGAACCCAACAAAATCTGTACCCTGCTGTCCATGGAATTCCATTACCTGTATATTCACTTGCACAGGCTGTCTCTCCCCACTTTTGGTATGGGTCATTCCTTCTGTGTCATAGATTCCAGTGTAAGAGACAACTTGAGGGTCTTTAGAGTTCTGCTCCAAGGGGAAGTTCACTCCACCTATACCCATTGATCTGCAAGACACATAGAATCATTCGTTACTGTGCACTACAAAATCACTTTGGCAGTAGACACAGTTAAACTAAAACAAATGACAATTATATGCCTATATAGACAAGTATTATTTTTAAACGCTATTTTTTTAAAAAAGGTTAACATTTGTCAGTTACATTATTATTTTATTAACTTAATGTGGTTTTTGTTCCTAAGGGGAAGCTAAGACTAAAAAGATAGATAATTTCTGATGACAATATTGTATATAAAGCACAGCCTCTTTTGGAATAGGTGGAGGACGTACTGCACTGTCTGTAGACGGAGGATTTGGCACTGCAAGCAATGATCACCAGTAATCTGTCTGCACCTTCTGTCATTTCCTGCCCTTGCTAGAGAAACCATCAGCAGTGTCTTTTATTTTAAATAAATATAAGGTATAAATGCATGTTTTATAGGGCTGTTCTACATATTGTACATACAGTCATACATACTGGCTTTTGCTATTGATATACAGCTTATTTTTTTCTGAAGTTGTGATTTTTTTAAATAAAAAAGCCAATAATGAATCAACCGCAAATGGCGACTATTGTATTTTATTCAGAAACGATGTTTTGTTAAAAAAAAACAAAAGAAAACGGTAAAACATATAGCCAAGTACCACATCAAAATATAATACAGTAGTTTTTAACCTAGATGTTACTCGTGTGTATGCAGAAATAATACAAGGTAAAAGAACAGCAAAAACAACACATAGTCTAACACACAGTATCCTATTTATTTCTGTTTTTTTTTTCTTTTTTTTTAAGATTAACCTTTGTACTTACAGTGCTGTAATTGCTCCTGGCTTCACAACCACTTCGATTTTGTACTTGGATCCCGTTAGCAATTTTATCGTCCTGTTCTGACCGAATCTCTGCCCGTCTACTTTGAAAAATACCGGGCCGTTATTGGGTTGTATTTTGAGAGAAACAGCGATTTTTATTAATTGTGGAGTGTCCCCCATTGTTATTTAAGGTAGGCCTATTGGATGTGTTTGATCTGGGTTCCCTTGCTTAAAGAGACTGTGAGCTTAAGAAGAGAGAGATAGTGTGACGTAGCCCCCCATGGGACAAAAACGTAAAAACACATATAACTCCTAGTCAAATTTTAACCAGATCGGCAAATAATCCTTATAATCCTTCACCAGTTGCACACATAATCGACTTTACACAGCTCACGACAACAAGACTGCTCTGCGTTCCCTGTCATAAAGCTATAACATTAAGCTTTGTAGGAGAGAGCAATGTGTTATGAAGGAACTTGCTCCACCCAGCTTCCTACTACACCTTGCATTTTACTTTGGTTCACAATGACCTTCTGAAATTTAAATCAACGCTTCTGTAATTAGCCTCCAATTGTATGGCTTATAGTATACAGTTATTATATATTGTTCTTATACATGAGATTATATCACAGTTTACTGCAATGTATGAATAAATATGCATAACAATTTGTATAATATAAAAAAGAAAATACAAACCCAGAGATTGTCAGTCTTTAAAAACGTCCCTTATGGAACAAACATATATTTTAATATATGGTAGAAAAGTATGATCCTTATAATTTTCATATATAGAAATATTTAAAATATATGGGATATATTTATTTAAAATATATTTTAGTCTGTAATCCATATATTTATTTTATGTGGATTACAGACTAATGAAAATATATGGTGCACCATATATTTTCAACATATAAAATAAATAAATGGATATACATATAAAATATATCCCATATATATATATATATATATATATATATATATATATATATATATATATATATATATATATACACACACACACATACAAATATATGTTTTTTCCATAAGGGTTACATTGCATCTAATTTTATAGTTCTAAAATGATTGTGACAGCCTTAATCAACCATAGATTGTACTGGTATACAAGTATTTGGTATACCAATATATTGATAAACAAGGTATTGTTTAACCATGTTATTATAACTATTATTAGTATCTATTGCAGAATTATATGGTTACATAGTTATTTTTCTTATAAGTGTACACAGATCCACAAAATTCCCAAGCAACATTCTTGGTTTTTAATTATACAGATGTATTCTATTGGGACAGTATTACAGTATATTATATTGAATTCCTCCTTTAGTTGTATTATTCCTCTTAGCAGTTCCACTGATACAAAGGGTTATGCTAACTGGTATTAATTTATTACCCCCTTGATCCCCTTGCCAATCAAATGCTCTGTCCATGGTCCTGCAACCTTAAAAACGGCATATTTAAGTGAATGTAGGCACATGTGATGTACCCGATACCAGATGTTTTATGGATGAGTTCTAAGACCATTTCCATCCAATATGATCTAAACTCATTAGTCAGTTCATTTGCACTGGACCCTCTACTCATTGGCATATGACTTTTAAACCAGTTTTATAAAAAAATACAGATAAAGAAATAGCTCAACAGAAACTAAATATAAAAAAGTATCTACTGCACTCTTAAAGAATCATAAAATCATTTGAACATTTGCTATACTGTTAAATAATAAACAGTAGTCTGGTTTAACCATTATCCATAAAGTTTTTTTTGTTTTGTTTGTTTTTTGCTGTAGCATATGTAGCAGGTACTGTATATTCATTTTATCTTTTCTTATAATGTTTATATTAAAATTTAACAGAATTTAAATCTAAAATGTAGTTTTTCATATTTTTTGCCCCTTCATAAAATGTACATGTTATTTAATCATCTAAATAATTTTTCTACCAAGTTACTATTTTGTTGGTGGGGTTATAGTAGCACACTACAATAGCAAATCTCAATTAGGCAAAATTTTAAATAATACTGGAAAAAAAAGTTAGTGTAGCAGGGCTGGGGCCATGCACATAAGGAGGGGGCTTCTGTGATTGTATATTGTAAATACAAGTGTTGTGATTGTATAAATAAGAACGGTAATAGTTTTAGTGGGGAACCTGACACTCTGTGTGTAGCAGTTGGGTGAACTGCCCGAAGGACAAGGAGTTAGTTTGGGGTAACTGCCCGGTATAGCAGACTGGTGTGGAAGCTGGACCTCCATTTGTTAGAGGAGTAGCGCGAGCCGTTTTCACGGCACCTTTGATTGATGTTTTTTTGTAGTGTTTATTTTGCCTTTTGTACACCGGGACATATGTTCCCCTTGAACTACCCTTGCTTGTAGCGTCATGTGGGGTTATCTGTGTACCTTGTAAATAAACCAGCGTGCCTGCGGGGCGTGTCAATCCCAAACTTCTAGTCTCCGTCTCCAGTCAATCAAGCAGCAAACACGCATCTACATCCTTCAGAGCATTAAATCTCCTATTATCATCTGTAGCGGGAGCCAAAGGAGGAGTTGCCATCCCAGAGAAGGAGGAGCTACCATTCCATAAAGGAGGAACTCCCGTCCTGAGGGCCAAAGTGGGAGAAGCTACAGTCCCGACAGCCTGAGGAGGAGGAGCTGCTGTCAGAAGGGGAGTAGTTGCTGTCCCTGAAGGCGAAAATGTGAGGAACTGCCGTTCCAAGATCCAAAGGGGGAGGAGCTGCCGGCCCAAAGACCAGCAACAACAACAGCTATATGCTGTGGAAGGTAACGCGATGTAGGCCAGGCACAGTACCGCCAGGCATGCAACTGCCAGCCATGCAACTGCCAGCCATGCTACCCAGCACGCAGCCAAGATCGCCAGTGGCCGGGAGTTTACCGGGGTTGGGGTTTTGGGGGAGTGGGAATAGACACTGTCGAAGTGCCAAAAATCAGCACTGCCATTGTTAGGGTGCATAGCGACACCATTGCTGGGGTGTTGGACAGAAAGCCCGGAGCGTGTGCTACAACGGGCCGTCCTCCAGAGTGGAACCCTGAAGAAAAGGACAAATGGGACACTGGGTTAGTGTGGCAGGCCGAGAGGTGAACGAGGCTCCCAGCGTAGAGGCCCAGGTGTCGCCAAGGGGGATGTACGAGTGCCCCTGCATAGAAGCAAAGGAGTAAGAGCTAACGTTGGGGTGTGCTAGCTGGAGCGGGCCATCTGGTGAGTAACAGAGGCTGGCTGACCCCAAACGTTCCCTCCCAACCATGTAAATAACGTATTTGTGTAAATAAGCTGCAAGCTCCAAATAGACAGGTGGGTGTGGTGCAGTGAAGCGCCAGGAATAAAAGGGTCCCGATATTACAGATCAAGGCTGCTGTAAGTCACAGGGGTCAGAGCACTGTTGCTGCCTAAGCATCGGTCCGTCTGAGAACATTAAAACAAAATAAAATAGGCTTCAATTAAAATCACTCATCAATTCAAAAAGCTAGTTGACCTATTTTTGAAGTTTTAATTTGTTCTTGGGATCAGTCTCCCAAATATCCCAGCGCTGATTAAAATTGTACAGATGGAACAGTAAACTGCATCATGAAGGCCATCTGGCTGAAACGTTGCACTTTATTTTTTTTTTTCTATTGATAAAGAATAAGGATGAAAATCTGACCTGCAGTTTGCTGTTTTGGTGTTACATCTGTACAATATTGTTTTAATTTCCCGTCAGAAAATTAAACATTTTTAACATCAGTATTGCTGTTTGGTTTTTCATTTATTTTCAGTCAGTATTTATTATTATTATTATTATTATTATTATTATTATTATTATTATTATTATTATTATTATTATTATTCATTTCTTAGCAGACGCCCTTATCCAGGGCGACTTACAATTGTTACAAGATATCACATTATACATTATTTCACATTATACAGTTATCACATTATTTTTACATACAATTGCCCATTTATACAGTTGGGTTTTTACTGGAGCAATCTAGGTAAAGTACCTTGCTCAAGGGTACAACAGCAGTGTCCCCCACTGGGGGGACACTGCTGTTGTACGCATCCGGTCCTTAATGGAATCCATATTTGGATGACATTTTTACATTTTCATTTGCATAACACTTATATGTTCTGTGTGGTGCCCGTCCTCCCCATAGTCTTCCAAAACTACCTGGAAAATTATAAAATCAAATAATGTCAGTGCCAATGCTCTTTAAAACAAAGCTGACCAATTATGGTCTTGGAATACTTTAAAATTAGGAGTTCATGCATTATAAAATCCGATCATGAAAATCCGATCATGACCTTGGAATTCTGTAGACATTCACCTATGGTAAGGGTGGTGGCAGGGTGGTGTAGAAGCAGCAGGCAAACTAGAAGCAAGAGTTCCAAAAAAATGTAGCATTTATTTAAAAGGGAAAAATCAGGAACAAAGAGCAAATAACTATTTACAGACAAAAAAATAAAAACAACAAATAAATAAAAATGATCAAAGCAAAATAAACAAGCTGGACCATCAATTCAATTCTACAGGTCAGGTTAGGTTATAGCCTCAGTGCTCTATTAGCGAGCTCACAACAGGACCTACTCTCATCAAGACTAACCTTCAAAAATCCTGCCTTTATATACCTGTCCTAACAGACCGCTCCCCTTAGGCTAAACCATGCTCACAGGTAAGTAAAAATAATACAATAATAAACAATAGTACCTAATATACTCTAAACAGTACTGTGGCAAAGTGCTGCTGAGTGAGAACAGGTACAGAGGTGATGCAGTGCAGGAATAATCACAGACAGAAAAACTGTAATCCGTTTGGGAAAGGGGTCTTTTATTTTTAAAACCCGGTCTGGTGACCAAACAATAACCTCCGGCAACACACACCAATGTGTAATGCACAGAGGTATCAATAACAATGGGTTGCAGCCCAAACAATAAATGCACATTATCTGCCCCACAATAATACTGGACACGGTCACCAGTCCGGGTGTGTGCAGTAGTGCTCGTTTTGGGTGATATCAATTTATTTAGTGACTGTGGGGTAGTGTTGTTCCGGGTTAGTGCTGGCCCAAGGTGACAGCTCTGGATACGTGTTAGCCATCTGGTGGTTCACAAACAAAGACAATTACTAACAACAACAAAAAACAAAACACTCACTAATATTTCTTTCAGCTTTCACTGGGTCTCTCACGGTCTTTCCAGTTCTCTATACCAAAAACCAAGCGAAGGAGTAGATTGCGATTCTCCGTCCCCTTTTATGCTATCACGCATGTCTCCTTGGTAAACGAGTACAGCTGTCTCTACAATCTGCAGCTGCTACGTCGTTTCCCTTCCGGGTCAATACGTTTTTGCAACGGAGTCTCGCCTTCTTCCAGACTGACCGACTTCCCGACCCTGGGAAAGAACTGTCAGGCCAGCCCGTCCAAAGAACTCTACTTTCGCTGCTTAGCACCCCTCATAGGCTGGGAGGGAGATTTACAAACAAGATTCATTATATTTCTGTCACAGGTACATAGAACATAACATTACTAGCGCTATATAAATACATTTTACAAGTGCACATTTTAAAAGTACTACTCAGTCTTTGCTTAGGATCAAGATTTTCAATAGAGGATTTTCACACTGTGTCATTTAGTGAATGACTGGTTGTAATCATGTAAAATTTAACCTGTGTCATTAATTAGACTCTAATAACAGAAAGTGCTACACACCCAAGTTTTGTGAAAATTCAAAGTCATAAACACATTTTTTAAAGGGTCGCTTTCTGTGCTAGGGGTGGGTATTGGGACTGAGGATCTGCGTTACAGTACCAGAACCACTGTTTTTTTTTTATCTGATGAGATCAAATGCGGTAGGTCCAGGGAAAAAAGATAATTCAGAATATTGTGTAGAATTACATTTTCCAGAACTGTCGGCAGATAGTCTTTAAAAATAAATTAAAATTGCACTGATACAGTTCTTAAATTGGTGACAAATAAAAAATAACTGAGCGTTAGTGTGATTCGTAATTTTATTGGATGCAGAGCTCTAGAAAAATGACATGGGGGGAGGATGTGATATACTACAGGGCATCGTGGGTATTGAAGTTCTGCTCTGGAGATGACCTCATAATCGAAAGGAATAGAAAAAAGCATGAATGATAAAAATGGTCAAAAAATAACCAACCCACCAAAGACAAGATTTACTGACTAGATGCTTTCAAAACAAGCCAAATTTGGTGGCAGCACTGGGGGAGTAGCCTAAAAGTCACATGCCAGACACATGCATTACCTGTTAAATGTTACCTCAAGTTCAGTGTACAAATAAAATGTGAATTTTATCATTTGTTTTTAGAAAAATGTAATTGGCGTTCCAGTACTTTAAAATGTAGGACTACACTACTATATGTAAGGTTGGTGTTACTGCTAGCATATTTTACTTCAACATACCACAATGTTTGATGCTATACAGCCATCCTTTTTAGGTGTTTTTATTAGGAAATGATTCCACACGTGAATATGCTTCTGCCATATTTTGTTTTGTATTTGCACAGCTCGCATTACGAGTTCCCACAGGAAGTGATTATCTTGCAAGATACATTTTCCAGTAGACCTTTCCCTGAATCAGTTTAACCAAAATTACTGGTATTGTTATTCAAATACCGGTTATTGTATTGCCTGATGAATATCGTAGTATACCAGTATATCGGTATTATCGCGCACCCCTAGTGTTTGCACATGCACATTACCATGTATGTCTACCATGAGACACAATGACACTTTGACAATGCCTGTACATCCCACTAATTAGATGCCATACATGTTGTTGTTGAAGCTGGGCCATTCTTGGATAAATGTGTCCTGGAGCTCCTGCAGTCCTGGATTGCACTGGATGGGTTGCGGCTTGGTGGGAGGTACAGGCATTGTCAATGTCTTGGGCGCCATCATTAAAAAATTTAAAAAAAGCTCCTAAAACAAACTGTAACTTTAATAATATAGGTAAGTACTAAAACAAAGCATAAGTTTAACTATATAGGTAAGTACTAAAACAAAGCAACATATTATATCTGAATGGATCATTTTACAGACATAATAGCCATGGCCTCTATTTTAAGCACTGGTATTTTTTTTATTTATTTGTTTACAGGTATGCACTGTTGCATTTATTAATTTGTATTACAGGCCCCTGTCGTTAACAATAGTGAATAATTGGGTCAATAATGTTCCACTATAGCCCTCCTCTCCAGTCCATATATATATATATATATATATATATATATATATATATATATATATATATACAGTATATATATATATATTTTTTATTTTGATGAGCTGTTGTATTTTCCATCACAATACGTAAAATAATTTCAAAGTGGCAGTCAGGACAGACTCGGAACTCATGTTTTAGCAAAGATGTATTTTAATTTGACAACATGGCATCTGGTAGTCCACTACATTAAAGGCACCTCGGACTGCAATTTGTGCTTTTAGACTTGAGCTACGTAACCACATTGGTCATGTGATACAACAAGCCGGCCCTAAATCTGCTTTGTGTTCATATATATAGCTGTAAAGGCCCTGGTCTCAGATTGCAGGCCCTGGGCCACATCGCAACAGTGGCCTAAATCTGGGCCAGACCCTGGGCTGCCTTTTCTTTTTTTGGAGCGTTCACATATGACAAATTGCAAGTGTGAACAAGGTCTATCTTGCACTTCCTGGGTCATTTCAGCCGGGAGATGAAATTGTCCCCACTCCTTTCCATTTTATTTGTCAATAACCAAACAGCTGCTTCACCTACTGAAGCCAGCAACATGCTTTAACCAGAAAACAGTCTCATGCAGCATCATGAAGTTATCTGCAAAACGCTACATGGAGGTATTTTTTTAATTGGGTAGCATTTGCAAAATGTTGCCTACATGAATACATTTGAATATGTGACTCAGTCATGATCGGTTGAAGAGCTGGTGTATAATTAGAACGATATTCTAACAAGCACCTTACATACTATTGCACCTTATAAAATGAAGAAAGTGGATATAAAAAGATTCTCCCCATGGTTTAACGACACAACACGTATGAACAAACGTATAACTAGAATGTAGATGGAGAGGCACTAGACATTATTTAATTTGGAAAAATAATATTTTGAAATATAGGGCTGCACTATCCTCAGCAAGATCAGTGTATTATTCAAATCTCATTGAAATAAACAAGAATAATAAGTCTACTAATCCTCCCCCAGAGTCTGTCCAATCAAACACTCTATCATCGGTAAGTTATAATGACTTCATGAATCACGTTAACAAAAAAGTTACTGACATTAGGAATCAGATATTCAACAGCGTACCCAATTTAGATGTGTAATCAAACTATGCTACTGTTAACTTTGGTTGCATGACACCTATCCGAATTCTTTGAGCATTTGTCTTCAGTTAGTCAAATGGATCTGGCTAATATAGTTAAGAAGATGAAATCCACTACATATGCATTAGATCCTATCCCTACTCCACTTTTTAAAGAAGTATTCTCCAAAATAAATACCACGGCATTAAATATTGTTAATAGACTTAACAAACCTCTCAAATGAACAACTGTATTGCATTTCAGAACATATATCAGAAATTTCAGTCCTGGTTTCAGCCTGATCATAGCACCGAGACAGCACTTATTAGTGGTTAATGATTGTTATCTTCTGACATGTGCACACCTTCGGTTCTTATACTATTAGATTTAAGCGCTGCTTTTGACACTATCGATCATTCTTTTTAAATTGATCATCTTGAAAATCTGGTAGGGCTGTCAGGTTGTGTACTGTCTTGGTTTCAATCTTCTCTTCTCTCAATCTTCTAGCAATTTGCTAAAATAGAGGAAGAGACCTCTTTTTTGTCAAAGGTTACATGTGAGTCCCACAGGGCTCAATTCTTGACTCAACTGTTTTCTTTGTATATGCTGCCTCTGGGCAACATTATGCGTAGCTATGGGGTTAATTTTAATTGTTACGCTGATGATACACAGCTATATTTATCCCTGAAACAGGTTGACATCTCGGCTGTAAATATTTTGAGTAACTGTCTTGCGGACATAAAAAAAATGGATGCTTGAAAACTTTTTAATGCAGAACTCAGTTAAAACTGACGTGATGACTCTGGGATCTCAGAAGCAACAAAGTAATATGTTTGATTTACTCCTTGGTGGTTTCTCTTATGAACTGGCAGAAGAAATGAGAAATCTGGGTGTGATCTTCAACTCAAATCTTTCTTTTGAGACACACATCAGGAATATTACTAAAATGTATTTTTATCATCTAAAAAAAAAATTGCCAAATTGAGAAGTATTCTTTCCCACTCAGATACTGAGAGATTGATGTATGTATTTGTGTAATCTAGAATTGAGTATTGCAATGCCCTATTCTCTGGTACTCAGAGCCATGTTATATCTCTAATGCAACTTATATAAAATGCAGCGGCTAGAATTTTAACCGGGACTAAGAGACAAGATCACATTACTCCTGTGCTAGCATCTCTGCACTGGCTTCCAGTCTGATTCAGGACAGATTTTAAGGTGTTGCTTTTAACTTATAAGGCATTAAATGGCCTTGCACAATCATATTTAAATGATCTTTAATACCATATATTCCTAGATACCCACAAATCAAAATAATAATAATAATAACAGGTAGTAGAGCATTCAGTTATAGGGCCCCAAAACTCTGTAAGGGAAGCACCAAGTGTCACTGCTTTTAAAAAAAGATTAAAAACACACTTTTATAATGTAGCATTTTTATGCCAAAATGATGTTCCTTTTATTCTCTGCCTTGATTTACTGATGTTTTTTCTTTTGTTTTTTATTGTTTTTCTTGCATTCTTTTATTCAGATTTGTCAATATTTTATTAATGTGAAGCGCTTTGCAGTCGTTTTTTATTGTGAAAGGCGCTATATTAAAAAATAAAATACTATAAAATAATAATAATAATATAAAAATATATTATTATTATTATTATTATTATTATTATATTAGTGTCACAAGTGACTAATTTAGAATGTGGGATGGTATATAATTTATAATTATTGTGTGCAGGTGTGTGTTCCTTTGTGTAAATTGTTAAAATTATTAAAGATATGGTTTGAATTTTGCTGTTTGGTTTATTTTGATGAATGTATATGTGTGCATGTTGGTTATCTTTTTGTTTGTTTTATAAATTAATAATTGAGCACAATCAGTCACATCCTTTCCCAGGATCCAGACTTTAATTGCCACCCCTGCGTGCCATTCTGCATCAATTGACAGACTAGTATAAAACCAGAACCAAAAATACAGAGTCGTTGAGTTGGGCAGGAATGGGAATGGGAATGGGAATGAGAATGAGAATGAGAATGAGAATGAGAATGAGAATGAGAATGAGAATGAACGCGCAGGAAGTCGGCCATGCTTTTTGGACTCCAGCAAGGGGATTGTAGGAGTAAACACCATAGACACTAATCAGAAAAGAAACACTGGAACCATTCAGAAGTGGATAAAGAATCGCTTGAGAAACAAGGGAAGTACCATTTTTGTCGCTGTTAAACAACGAATACTAAACTTTTTTCACAGAATCAGAAACGTATCACTGCTGCAGTGAATTAAAACATTGCTTATAAAATCTACTGAATACATTTAGAGTGCTGCAGAAGTAACTAAAAAGTGGAAGATATCTGGGGAAAAAGCAAAGCTATCACAAGAAGGATTTCAATCATTGGAGACTGGTTTTGTGTGCAATTCTGATACCAGCTTTTTAAATTTCTTTGCATAGGATCCTTGCTCCCCCCCTAAGGGCGTAGGAGCACTGAAGGATTAGTGGTTCTATTTTCAGGGTCACTGGGATTGCCAGTGTACAAATAAAATAGGATTCCAAATTGCCGCATGGGACGCAAGGTTTGGACTGTGGTCATTTTCTGGACCTAAATGGATTAACTAGACTTGGTTGTGGACATTTCAAAGACTACCTATGCTACAGAGGTTCAGGTCTGATGCATTATGTTATGTCTGACTATCATTTGTGGTGCATGTAGTTAGGCAGGGATAAATTTAGTTAGCAGGTACAATTACAATAATTTGAAGGTAAAATAATACATGCTAATACATGAGTGGTGTTAAAAGATATATATGTATTATCTCTATGGGAAAGATTTTGAGTGTTGATATAAGCTTTGTGTTTTATCAAAATAAAAAAAAAAATACCTTATTATCACAATAAAATAATAATTACAAACAACAACAAAGAAACAAAAAAACTGATGCAATGGGCTGGACCTGATTGAGAAATTGTTACATACAATCGGTGGGTGTCAAAATGCATATTGAGGTTAGAAGTTAAGACTTGTCCAACATGGCATGAGTCAGGGTGGATTTGGTTGATTATTCATCATACTAATGTTAATGTCATCGTGGGGTTGAGTCATTTGTTTTATATTTTGCAGCCTTGTTTTAGAAACTGAACTCATTATAGGATTCTAGTAAGTTACCTTATTTGTTTCTCAATGTCTTCAAAGAATGTCTCATGGGGAGGGGTGTGTGGCCTGTTTGTATTGTATTTGTTTGTTTAAACGCTTTCTTATTCTACGCTTTCTTATTCTCTTCCATGTGTGAGTGGGTGTATGCATGTGATACATAGGAGGCTGTGTGGTCCAGTGGTTAAAGAAACGAGCTTGTAACCAGAAGGTCCCCGGTTCAAATCCCACCTCAGCCACTGACTCATTGTGTGACCCTGAGCAAGTCACTTAACCGCCTTGTGCTCCGTCTTTCGGGTGAGATGTAATTGTAAGTGACTCTGCAGCTGATGCATAGTTCACACACCCTAGTCTCTGTAAGTCGCCTTGGATAAAGGCGTCTGCAAAATAAACTAATAATAATAATAATACATTTGAAAAACGAATAAGTACTCACCTCATCTTTTTGTTCTTTCTCACCACATTCAAAGAACCATTACTAAAATGATTTTAGTATTACCACATAACTTGTTAATCATTATACAAACTGGTGTTAAATAAACATCTTTATTGTGAAGTTAGAATTTTCATTAGTTCCCCTGAGTATAATATTCCACTAAAATGTGCACGTCTAATTATTAACTCCTGCTTGTCTTCCCAATTTGAAATGCCCAATTCATACATTGACTCACTGATGCAACACGCTTTCTGATCTGGAGCTGAAGATCAACGGGAGGCAAGAATCCTTGAGGTCCAGTATGGCAAGGCTGGCATCATCTGGTGCCTGTAAGTACCTCCAAAAAAAAAGTATGGCACTCATCCACACTAGTTAAATTTATCAATTGGTTTTATTTAAAAATGTCAGGTCAGAAATATATAACGCTCATGTTTTTTTTTCTGTCTTCGATAGATTGATGTAGGCAGTGCTGTTCCATATCACCTTTTCTGTACTGAACAAAAGCAGTATAATTTTTCATAATTACCTTTCATAATGTGAATGTTGGAAGTGGCAAGTATATCCCTTTCCTTCCTTTGTAATTTTTGGTATTTGTGGTGTATACCTCCCTTTTTTAATTTCTGATTTTTTGACCCCACTTATAATTGGAGCGATGTGGAGAAAATGCAAATCTTCTGTTGGTAGATTTTATTTGATATAAAAAAATAAAATTCAGCACGATTAAATTGTAAAAAAAAAAATTCTCTGATCAACTCTTTAGTTGATTAATACTAATAAGCCGGAGCACTGTTTGTTTTGTTTTGAATATTTTGCAGATGGAGTCAACTACCTGGAGCACCTGCACTAACACAACACTACAAAGGAGTACAGCACCCTGGACACTGTATATATTTGTTTGCTGTTTATTGTGCAGGAATGCAAGCCCAGAGTATAGTTCCCCAATACCATTGATGGTAGAGGGGAACCAATTGCAAATAAAGAAGAGAACACTTGTAAATATACCACCGTTTGGAACTTCTGTTCTTCCCCACACCACTCATATCCTGACACTCATTGTGCCTTTACTAGGTGAGCCACAGGGGACCCTAAAGAAGAATTTTTGTGTACCCCTTGAAACACACAGCTAAAAAAAATGGAAGTATAATTGCAGAAAATGAGGTATGCAAAATTAACTTCTCCTTTAATTGAATTTCTATTGCAGAAGAAAGCTGTGGGGTATGCTTTCCCTATCTAAAAAACGCATGTTTTTTATTTTAGACAAGTGGCTAACAGTAAAATACTTACAGATAAAAATGGTTTATCTATGGTTACCAGACCAATGCCTTTTGAGAGAGGTTGCATAGCAAATATTTGTTTTAGGGTATAAATAGAACAAACACTGTAACATGTTTTTCTGCATATATTTATGACTAAACAGTTTTTTTTATGATGCCTGAATGACGGGTAGGGTGGAACACAACTCATGTAATCTTATCTATGTAAAAGGAAAGTATGTGTGTGTGATTGTGTGAGTGGCGATTGAACACATTACCATTTTCTGTTTGAGTGGCTAAGAAGCAGAGGAAATTATACACTCCCACGTGGTTGACTGAATAAGGAACTGGTGTCCACAGAGCTCAGTGGAAGCAATGAGTCAGTCACAGTATGTGACAAAACTGAACTACACAACAAAAGGTCAGATAACTCAAACTGCTACTGAGACTGGAAGTGAGCAATTATGGACATGGAACCTAAAAAGATCAGGGAGGGATATCTGGTTAAAAAGGTAAGATTAAGTGCAGTATATTTCTTAAATGTTTAAAAGTTGTTTCAAGAAGGATTCTAAATCATAATTCAATATTAAAAACAGCAGTTATGCAGGTGTTTCCTGTACAATATTACCAGTATATAGAAAATGTCACTTGAAAAAAACAAGTTATGTTATTAATTTAGTTTACTTTTTGCATCTTCAGCTACATTAGAGCTTGGAGATTACATCATATCAATACCTTCTAATGCCTTAAGTAGGAGCAGGAGCATGGCTAGCACAGTGACAAACTTGTGTACCCTTATAACTGCACAGTGTGGCAAAGCACAGCCAAACGTGGTAAATGTGTTGAAGGTAACTTTAAAAGCTTTAAAATGTAATAACAATTGTACTGGGTATTTTATACTGGCGTGCAGGATCATTGGTATATCATTTTAACTTAAGTGTTTTATTCTGAAATACCTCAAGACAATCTGCTCCATAGAGACCACAGAATAAGCTGATGTTATCAGAATGAATAAGTAGCATCACAACTCTCATTAATTCAACATTCTTCAGATATTGAACAAGACGTAACAATCTTTCTCAAGTACTGGCTTCTTAAGAAAAACAGTATATAGTATAAATTACACCTGATGACCTCAATTCCTAGCAGTTAAAAGCGTATGGTTTCAGAAACCAATAACTATAAAACACTGAAGCTTCTGCCCTGGTGGTTATGATGAGGGCGTGTGTATCACCACAGTGAAAGAAAACTTTTCAGATGTGTTGCTTTACAAGAGAAATTTCTAGAATATTCTGAGACCTCCTGAACAACCCATGTGGACCCCAAGGGTACCAGACACCAGTTTGAGAACCCCTGTAGTAGGGGTCCCCAGTGCATCACACTTTTACAACTGTAAAGAGTGTAGTATTTATTAATGACGAGTTCTGTGTGTTATGCTGCTACTGATAATCCTGCTATCATCAGCTGTTATAACTCAGGCAGTTTCAAAATCAGACAATGTCTCATATCCTAGCAGTTTGTGGCAATAGAAATGTTTATTATGAAACATATTCATAATTATTCTTAATTATGCAACATGTTTTCATAGAAACCAATATTTATGCAACTTGTTTTTAAAGTGAAATTTGTCAGTTGTGGTAATTGGGTGGTCATTTTTTTTCATACTCAATGTGTCCAAACATACATCATATTCTCACCAAAAAAATGAAAGAACACAAAACACAAAGGTCTGGTTTTTTTTTGTTCTGCTTTTGTTTCCAAAAATACGCCACAACAGCTAAACTAAGTGTTCAACTGGCAAAGGAAATTGATCACTAAGCACTATTCATTAATACCCCTTCAGTTCTGTAAATTGAAAACAGTTCTCATTTTTCAAAGATGGCCACAGTGTAAGGGTTTTACATTTGAGAAAGGAAAACCAAAACAATTTATTTAAATAACAGCTTAATATGCAATTTTTCATGTCACTGTTAACTTCATCTTTAGAAACCAGTGTGTCAAAATAACCTCCATAAACTGAAGTTATTTTCAGTTACATACATTTATTTATTACTATGAATTTATTATTCAGTATGCACTCAACTGTTTAAAAATAAACATGTATATGTAACAGGGCTGGGTGTGTACTTGCAATCCCATGCACAATGCACATGGGTCTTAACCACAATGCAAAATAATTGTTTGTAAAGGACAACACGTGACAGGGCGTACATTGTGTTGCATTAACTACAAAAGCAGAGTAGTAGTATTGTTTTTACAAATAGTTTTTCGTGATTTTATACATTTTTAAGATTCATCAGTGCGATTAGTAATATTATTATTATTATTATTATTATTATTATTATTATTATTATTATTATTACCAATAATAATAAAGCGTACACTTCTACAACATCTTCCTTCACAATTAATTCACAATTAAACCATAAAAAATAAAAACAATTTTATGATGGAACCCATTAAAATGATTTATACTGTATTATAATCAAATAAAAGAAATAACAAAAATGAACCGCATCCACAGACATCAAGGACATCAAGTGAATAAGTGTGTTTTAACAGAAATAGTGGGGCAGTGCCACTTGTCACTTGTTTGTCGTGTTCCCCTGAGCTGGAAAGGTGGGTTGTCTTGCTACATGGATGAGTAATAAAGAGTGAACAGTGGTCTGCATTTCTGTAGAAAGAAATACATTTCCAACTTGAGCTTTCCAGTCATCTACAATTAATGACCATTAGGAAAATAACTATCTATAAAATGAACTTTTCTGTTAAGATATTTCCAAAAAAAAAAAAAAAAAAAGTATGTTCACTCCTACAGCTGTCATGTAAATTAGATACTATTAAAGTTATGATATTTTTTGTTTTGTATACTCTTTAGACTGTGTGGTCCAGTGGTTAAAGACTAGAACTTGTAACCAGGAGGTCTCTGGTTCAAATCCTGGCTCAGCCACTGATTCACTGTGTGATCTTGAGCAAGTCACTTAACCTCCTTGTGATATGTTGTTGTAAGTGACTCTACAGCTGATGCACATTTCACACACCCTAGTCTCTGTAAGTTGCCTTGGATAAAGGTGTCTGCTAAATAAACAAATAATAATGTAGACTAGCTGCTCAAATGCTTCCCACTGATAAAGGCATTATCAGCTCTTTTCAAGGCATTCTCACAGTCTCTTCAGTTGTATTTAAAGGATGTATCTTGCACATTTTTTGTATCTTGCACATTATTAGTTCTGTGAGGTAGTAGTCTGTGTTATAGCCTTATGTAACAAGAAATAGGATAAACCAGGCCATTGTTTCTAATAATATAGTGGTAGTAGGGGCCAA
This sequence comes from Acipenser ruthenus, assembly GCF_902713425.1. Lineage (NCBI taxonomy): Eukaryota > Metazoa > Chordata > Actinopteri > Acipenseriformes > Acipenseridae > Acipenser > Acipenser ruthenus. Next base: position 69,495,926 of record NC_081193.1, on the reverse strand, counting down.
TCAATCCTAAGCACATTTTTCTATTTGATCATAATTAGCTCAATGTGCATTTTGATACATGACTTTCAGAACTCAAAGGTTTTCCTATCTGTCACCAGTTCCTTCCGACTTCGTATAGAACAAACTGTTCCTAATAAAATGCCTATATCCTGTGCTTATCATAGTCCCTGCACATTGGGTTATACACTTCTCTCCTGTTGGGGCCCTGTTGTGTCGGATGACTGATTGTATTTATTGTGGCATTATGGCAGTTCATTCCTCTCTAAGGGGGCTGGGAAATTCAGGGAGACAAAGGTGCTGGGCCAATATAATAATACCAACCTTTGGATAGGCTAAAATTGTGTTATTGTTCACATGAATTTAAAAAATTTAATATTCTGCAACATACAGCAGTGCCCTGGAGAACAACAGTATATACTGTTATTGAAGCATGAATTGTGCACTGTTAGGGCATAGTTTAGGGAAGTAGTGTAATCAAAGCTTTTTCTTTTTTTTTTTTCAATGTTCAACATTTGAGTTAGCTGGAAGAAGTAATGTTATTTCTATCACAAGCAGCGGTGAAAAATGTTAGTTATTTTGGTAGCACTTTAGACGCATATGAATAGGTTTTAAGGATTCATACTGCAGGACAGCATAGGAGAAACATCTGAATGTTTTGTTTTGTTGTGTTTTTTTGTTTTTTTTTTGTAATGATTTTTCTAGTTCTTAAGATGGCCACAAATTCATCATCAATTCAAGTGACTCAACATGGGAACAGCAGATAGCAGAATGCATTCAAATTCATAGGACTTTGCAGTCATTATTTCAAACTGTAACCTTTCTTTTTTACTATTATTTAATACTGTATTATCATTTGTATAGACATTATTTTACTTCCATGTCAAACTCTTTGTTATTCAGTGTCTTTTGTATTTGGTGTCTGTAATTGAACACTTAGATATTGCATACAAATGATATGTGCATGATAAAATAATGTTTAAGCTCCTAATGTTTATGTTAATTTGTATTTGTGTGATCTTTTGCTACTAAACATGTACAGGTTGATTAGAAAGTAAGTTTACCACATCAATGATATGGTGCATTGATATGGTAAACTTACTTTCTAATCACCCTGTATATACTGACACTGAAATGCCCAGACACAACCATGGGACATATATCTATGGCTTATGGATAGGGCACTGCATTTTTCACTTGTTTTTTAAACCTGTGATTTAGATGTCTATATTGTCTCCACAGTAAGCCATGTAATGAGCAATCATTAAACAATCATCTCACCATGTTACTTTAAACATTTGAATTGAACTAATTACTACAAAGTACCTATTATCAATTTAATAAAAAGTATGCTGTAGATGGCTACTGACATTTATTAACCCTTACATCCCTGTGAATATGCATAACAGGATTTTAAAAGGTAGTTTTGGCAATATTATTTCAGAGAACTCATGAGTGTAAATACATTATTTATGGGTTTTAATTTGCTCGCTCTCTCTCTAGTTCCTCGGAACACCCACCAGACAATACATTTGTTTTAAATAATAATACAATACACCACAGCCATTAATTAAATCACTCATTCTAAAATAAACAAAACAATACAATACATTTAAACAGCAGGACTTTGCCCTGCCCCCTTTTACACAGTATGTGCAGGGCTTTTCTACCGCCCTACTACATACCCCACCCCCCTTGTGCACAGCACAACTGGCAAAGCCACCTCCCCCCTTAGTCCCAAAGTCCCGGTCATAGTCCCGGCCCAGGAACAGGGGCAGCAATATGTCCTTGGGTGGCAGCCTTGGTGGGAGGTCTTCTTCCCATCCCAACACTAACAGCCAGGCTGACCGTGGACCGTCTGGTTCTTCCAGCCAAGGCAAAACAGGCAGCCGAACTGCTACCTGTGGAGGGGGTCTCCTGACCCTCCCCATCTTCGTAGCCGGCAGCTCCCTCTTCTGGGGCTCTGGCCACAGAATCTCCAGCAGGGAAAGTGCTGCTGGGGAAGGTGGTCCCTGCCCTTCTTTGTAACCAGCGGCTCTCTAGCCGACAGTGGAAAGGCTGTCAACTTCCTGGCTGGCAGCGGAGCCATTAATGGTTTCCGGGCTGGCTTCCCCAGCCCCAGCACATCCCCGGAGGTCAGCAACAAATGACCTCCAAGCGATGAAGAACCAGCAACCCCAGGCAATGGCGAGCAGGCGACCCCAGGTGAAGCAGAGCTGGTGACCCCAGGCAAAGCAGAGCAGCAGGCAACCCCAGACGATGCAGAGCATCCAACACAAGCTAATGGCAACAACTGACTGCCAAGGGCTTTCCATTTTTTATCCATCTATCTATCAAATCGTCTAACACGGATAAAGATATTGCTTTCATTGGTGTTTGTCTGTCAATTATACCTCATAACTGCAGTTGTACCACGCACATTTACCACTGTAAACTTTTATGGGTTAGTGATTGCTTTACTCTTGGTCCTTCCAATTTGATGTGTTGTTTCCTCTTCCAAAAAAGGGGACAATGTTTAACTCCTGGAAGGCAATGTGGATTGTGTTGTCTGATGATGGGATTGAATTCTACAAGAAGAAAACTGACAACAATTCCAAAGGAATGATCCCGCTGAAAGGCGGTTCCATCTCTAGTCCATGTCAAGACTTTGGAAAAAGAATGGTGTGTATGAAAAAGAATGGTGTGTCTTGTTCTGCTTTTTACAACATGCTATTTGTAATGTTTGGTTCTGGACAGATAATTGTGCAAAATGGTTTTGTTATTATACTAAAATGGTATATGATCTCTGTAGGTCTTAGTAACAAAGTTTAATGGCAGAATTTACCAAAATATCTAGCTCTATATATACTGTACTTTTGATCGGCTTTTCAGATGATATTCCCACTCATCCTTTGGTGTAAATTGCTGTGATCTCCAGTTTCTTATACAGAATAATGATAAAGTAAAAAGGTTATGTTGAATTATCAGAAACATAGTTCAGAAGCTTACCTTGTATAATACAATAAAGATTGTGTAGTGTGATGACTGTGACAGCAAAAATCTGATTAAGCAAGGTCTGCCACTAATGCTTGTGATATAACCTTGCTTATTAGCCCCCAAAAAGTAATTTCAATACATAGGGTGTTTTGAATTTGCTATTTATTTCTGAAACAATTTAAATTCTGCTGAACAGGAAAATGTGGTAAGCTATTTCTTCCACCTATAACTTTTGTGTGTTCACACAATCATATCAGATCACACTGCCAAAACAAACGTGTGCATTTGAAACCCTAGTAAGTTGCAGTACTGTACAATAATGTAACATCTATGTGCCTATCATCTTCACAATGAAAACTGAAGCACACAGGAACCATCTTTGTTTTTTTAAATCTATTGTTTTGCACAAATCTATATACAGGATATATTATAATGGGTGTCAGTATCACATTTTTACCACAAGTGATGGTAGACCTGATAACAAACCTTTTACACGAGTGAGGAGGGAAAGTCTGATCGTTCACTGAGACCTCTTTTATATTGTGTTTATATACCAGGTCACTTTTTCAAGCTTGCCCTGATGTTCTATACCATATCTAATTCAGTACATTTTACAAGGCACCCTTGATTGAAGAAATCACCAACCAACAAATCCAACATATATTATTTATTAACCACAAAACAGGAGGATGTAACTGTACAGAAATGAATGGGTTTATTGTTGTACAATGGAATCAAGACATTGAGGTAGTCTTTATATGGAGTGAGTGTACTGTACGCATAAAAGGATAATGTTTTGTAATTCTTCACAAAGGCTAAATCCTTTTGCGATGAGAAGTATAAGAATAAGAAAGTAGTACTAGGACAGGGTAAGGTTTGATTGGCTCATGGCGACCTGTTGCATGTACATTTTCATATGGCCATTGATAAACATTAAGCATACATGTACCTTTTCTTTCAGTTTGTCTTTAAACTCAGCACAGGAAAGCAACAAGATCACTTTTTTCAGGCTGCTTTTCTAGAAGAGAGGGATGCCTGGGTAAAAGACATCAAGAGAGCAATCACATGCCTTGAAGCGGGACGCAAGTTTGCAAGAAAATCAACTCGGAAATCAATAAGATTACCAGAAACTGTCGATTTAGGGTAATTTTTAATTTGTCCAAGGGAATTGCATTCAAAATTAAAAGCACAAAAAACATAATATGGTACTGCTTTTCTATTATCTATCTATGAACATTGAATTAACTGTAACACATTTCCCCAAATTATTACAGTTGTTATTTTTACTCTTCAAATACAATGCATTTGCCTTTTTGTGTGTTCGATCACATGAGACTTAGTTCAAATCAATGAGACAATATATTTGGAATAGGTTTTTAATTTTCATGTACAACCATCTTAACATCTCTGAGCTTTATGAATGGAAGCCATTGTGTGAATTGATTTTAAGATTATTATATTACTGTAATATTTAGCAAATTTGATGTCATCATTTTTTCTTTCTTTTAGCACTCTTTATCTTTCCATGAAGGACCAAGACTCTGGAGTGAAAGAACTGAAACTGGAGAAAGACAAACGAGTCTTCAATCACTGTTTCACAGGTAGACACTGTACATGGTTTACAATCTTGTGTGTGTCTCTGTTTATATTGAACAAACAAAAAGAAATTAGATCATTAAATAAACAACAACAACATACACGATACAAGAAATTCCCACAAAGGAAATATGTTTGCCAAACTTTCTAATCTTAGCAAAAGGCTTGTGATACCACAATACTGGCATATAAGTGCCATTTAAGCAAATAAATGATGTAACTGCTGAAGTTTTGATTAATTTTAATGCAATATTAGTTAATGGTTTGAATTATCCTTGGTGTTTCTTTTTCTGTCATTCATTATAATATATTCTTGTTTGGCAACTTAAGTTTTGTCCAAAAATATATACATATAAAATATCAGTTTTAAACAAACATCATTTTGTGGGAGTTTATTTAAGTCATTAAGGCATTAACTTGTACCTGAGTGAAAATGGTGCTATTGGGTCACATGGTATGGCTGCTATATTGGATTGTGCGTGATTTTTGGAAGATTTTCAAAACTCTTCTTCTCATGAACGGAAAATAGTACAGCTTTGAAACTTTGTTCTATTTAAGGAAAAATCGATAGGTCACATGATGTGGTGGCAATGTTGGATTTTGTGTAAAACGCTTAAATGACAATTCCTCAGGAACCCTTTGGCCGATTGACGTGAATCTTGGTATACTTTGTACTGTCCTCTATCAGTGCTATTAGGCAAAAGTTGCTACATATAAAAACATGGTCGCCATGAGCCAATCAAATTGCAGCTTTTCTAAATGTGGGTATATTGGCCTTTTTCGCTCTATTTTTCTGTGGTAGAGTGTTATATTCTTATATTTCAAGATATTAGAGACTTTTGGAATGTTGTGTCTGTGAAAATGAGGGCGACAGGTCACATTATTTGGTGGCCATTGTGGGTTTTTCAAAAATGCGCTAATGTCTCATTCTCGGACACAGTTTGACAAATTGTTGTGAAACTTTGGAATCATAAAATTAGTAACACTCTTTATCATTGTTGCTTTTGGCATGTTGCTGCATAAAACAAGCCAATCAAATTTAAGCTGTATTCAATATGCATTTTTTTCAAGTATATAATAATGTGAAACTTGTGCCATATATGTGATTAGATTAGTATTTATGTTTCTAATTTTGTTAAATTTTCATCAATCCAAGACGGCCGACATAGACCAAACAAAATCTGGCGTTCAAAATGTTGCTCAAAATTTCACGAAACTTCATACATGGGTAAAAGCCTATGAGGACATGAACATGGGTAAAAATGGTGCGGACATGTCACATGGTATGGCCGCCATATTGAATTTTCTGTGCGTTTTTTGAAGAGCTTCTTCTCAGAAACCGCTTATTGCATAGATGTGAAACTTGGTGTATAAAGTCATATACTAATGTACATTAATTGTTAAAAGACATTTTCTTAACGCGTTTACTCTGTTTAAATAGTTGTAAGCTACTGATAGTAAGCATAGTCTAACATTATGCTTTCCAATTAACAAAATGTTCATATGATTTCCATTTTCATAAGTCTGAAACCATACTTTGTTGTGCTGTAAATGCTTGGAAGCCGTAAAGTTGCCTGCAACTTCTAGTTTCTAATGAAGTATGGTACACAGAAAAGTAACTCACTGTAAAATACAGTAAACCATAATCTCAAGAATCTGAATTGCTGTATGGAATGGTGTATGAATTGGGGACATTGTGTGTTACCATTAGAATGGATAGTTGATTAATCTGGATTATTTGTTTTAGTTGCTTTGAAACCCCCTAACTCATTTTAACTTTGCTTTCTGGCTATCAGGAAACACTGTCATTGACTGGCTGATGGCAAACAGCAAGATAAGAAATCGGCAGGAGGGTCTCATGCTTGCGACGGCTCTTCTGAATGAAGGTTATCTGCAGCCTGCTGGAGACATTTCCAAAAACGCAGTGGAAAGTGTATCAGATGTCACACTCCTTGATCAGCATGATGCTCTTTATTACTTTGTAAGTATTGCTATTGTGAAATGATTTCCACCACTTCAGTGAGAGTGCCTAGGTTTGCTGTTCTTTAACCATCACTTTGGAAGCAAATACTGTTAAATGGCACCCAGTCACAAATCTCATGCTATGTCAACCAAAAAATACATATTGGAAAGTTTTAAAGTGAGATACTCTTAAGATGGAATTCTAAAAGTAATTTCAGCACAAAAGCTGCTTTTCAGAGTGTGTCTTTTACAGCAGATTACAAATAAACGTCCGAATGCCTTCCCCTTTGTAAAGCGCATGTTGATTTTTGCAGGCAGACAGTGGCTTTTACTGTGAGGGATACTCGAGTGATGAAGATGTCGTTTTGAAAGAGGAGTTCAGAGGGGCAGTTGTGAAACAGGGGTGCCTATTGAAACAGGTTAGAAACAACTTTTTAATTTATTATTTTTTTTTCTTTTTCAATTCAAATATTTACTTCCCTATCTGAGAAATAATGGCGTTTTACTCAAAAGTGTTTTTCTGACAATAAATACACCACAATATTAAATACTTACAATTACGTATCATTCATGTTTTTTGGTTTCCCATTCTTTTTAGACACCATAAACATTATTTGGAATAAATTTGTTATTACATTCTTTAAAAAGTTACCAGCAGCCAATAACTCAACTAGTCCATCACAATGCAATTGTCAGCAGGTAATCTCACACATGTGTAGAAGCTGAGCCTAATAATCAGACTAATAATTAAGTCAGCCTCACTCTTACTTTAAGTTTTACACTGATGATGCCAAAAAGAAAAAAAAAAAAACTTGTGGGGGACTAACTAGAAGCATCTTGTAATGGTCTTTAGTACAGAACTTCTTCCCATGAACCTTTACATTTATAGATTCTGTTTGTTCTACCTTTACTGTTATGTGAGAATAAATGAACAGTTTACAATGCCTCACTGTTATGTACATTGTATATATATATATTGTAAGGCAGCGGGTTGTGTGAGACAGCAGGGAGGGGGTTAAAACCTCCCTGCGAGAGAAACATGTGCAGAATGCACCTTTTTGTTGGGTTAATTGTTTTATTGTTTCATTTAATTTAATTGTTAATTATCCCCTGCACCTGGTAGCTATTGTTAAATTGGGACCAGGTGCAGGGTATTTAAGAGGAGCAGTCAGTTTGCTAAAGGCTGCTGAGTAGAAGGAGGCAGATGTGGTGCTCTGCTTCCGAGCAGTCAGAAAAGGAAGTGCTGTGTTAATGTGTGTGTTCTGTGGTGCAGGGTAAACGGCTTAGCTGTCCTGCAAGTTAGTCGGGGAAATTACCTGTGTAGTAAGTGCTCCAAAATGGAGTTTTGTTTTGTATTTGTTTGTTTTTGTGTTTAATTAAAAGTAGCGCAACTGCGCTTAAAAAAAACTCCATTTCTGTCGTGTTGGGTCTATTTTTAAAGGGGCAACGAACCCGGGTGGGTGCGATCGTTTATGTAACCAGGAGGTCCCCGGTTCAAATCCCACCTCAGCCACTGACTCATTGTGTCACCCTGAGCAAGTCACTTCCTTGTGCTCCGTCTTTCGGGTGAGACGCTGTTGTAAGTGACTCTGCAGCTGATGCATAGTTCACACACCCTAGTCTCTGTAAGTTGCCTTGGATAAAGGCGTCTGCTAAAAAAACAAATTTTATATATATATATATATATATATATATATATATATATATATATTTTTTTTTTGTAAAGTTTTTAAAGATGTTATCCTGGAAAAATAATATAATATATTTTGTTTTGATTATTATCAGTTTATTGTGTTCAAATAATTTCTTCCTGTGGCTTACCAACTTCCTGCTGGCTTATCAATCATACTTTGTTATTTTTTTGTTTTATTTGCTGTACATGAAGAATGGACATATAAATTACATTTTAAGAAGACCAGTAGAGTTCTTTCTCAGACAGCATCCTTAAAGCCCACCTAATGTGAGAAGTAAACTATTGAAGCTTGACAAGACTGGGGTGCAAGTAAAAAATGAAAACACTCAATGCATCTATGTTCCTTCCTTTTAGACTATAACTCAGAATATAACACACGTGACTGAGCTGCTTTGGGTTACATCTTTTGTATAACTTTGGCTTCTTGTGCAATGGGCATCCTTTGTATACTAACTACACAATGAAAAACACCAAAAAACAATTACATTCTTTAAAATACAGGGTCATGTTCATAAACCTTTAGTGAATATCCATTCTACATCCGTCATTCATCACTACAGACACCCAAAAATAACAATCTGAATGTATCATTGACCCCACATACTGTAGCTATGTGTGTATTGTGGTTTGCAGAATGTGGTCAGGATAATCTCTAATACCAGTATCCCAGCCATAGGACATTGATATACTGGGACTCTGCTGCCTAGTAAAGGTAGAACTAAAACAGTTGGACCAGTCCATATACAGCAGTCATCACTGTAGTTTTTTAAAAAGCCTGAAACTTGGTAGAAAGGCAGATCAGGCCAAGGCCCAGAAAACCAGTTGGTTTGTTTCCAAATTGTTAACAAAACGATACTGCAGTACCCTGAGTACATTTAAACAAAACATCTCCAAACAAGGTAGAAAGTCAGATATAGCCAAGGTCCAGAACCCTAGTGCAAGTGTGCCACATTTACCACTTGTAATGTCTGTGAAAGCTATTTGACTTTTAAGAAAGATGTAAGCAATTGATAAATACAACATTTGTCTTTATAGGGACACCGAAGGAAAAACTGGAAAGTGAGAAAATTTATTCTACGAGATGATCCTGCCTACATGCATTACTATGATCCTACCAAGGTAATATTATGCTCTCATATTACTGTCTTACTTAGTTCATGTTTCAGTACCAGCACTGTAACTTCATTAGCATATGTCCTGTATGTGCATGATTCACTATTTAGAAAAGCAAAAATCATAAATATCACATTTTGGTGGGTTTAAACAATGTTCATATTTTACTATGTTGTTTGCAATCATCATAACACCTGACATAATAGTGAGTTTTCCAGCACACCAGTAAAAAAAAACAACTTGAAATGACAGATTACCCTACATACACAGTAATGCTTCCTGTACCATCTTTCGGAAGATCAATGATCTTTGTTTCTGTAATATATTGGTTTTAATTTGTCTACAGGGTGAGAATGATGCTCTTGGCGCTATCCACTTGCGTGCTTCTGTGGTGTCTGCTGTAGAACACGTACCAGATGGTAAGCATTCAAGATGTGTAAGAAGTATATAGATCATATATGAGCTGTGTCTTATTAAACGTGCTATCCTTTGGATAGCATGTAAAACCAGTGTCCTGTTTACTGTATGTGTTTTACACTGGGCCTATGGTTTTAACTGAAGTAAGTACAGCCCAAGGATCTCTAAATACTCATCTAGCATAAGGTCATAAGTGTATACTCAGAGGGCCATATTTAAATAAATCAGACCTGCTTTGCCTACCTGTCTATCTGTTTATCTAAGATTAACAGCGTTATGTTCTTTTTTAGCTAAGAAGTACGACATAGAAGGCAATCTCTTTGAAATCATCACATCAGATGAAACTCATTACTTTCTACAAGCAGCTACATCTAACGAGCGAAAAGAGTGGATCCAGGCCATTCAAACAGTGGCCAAGACTGGAAAATAGTAACAAGAGGTGCAAATACTGGGGAAATATTTTCTAATCTAGTAATGTTCTAAAACAGTTTCCTATGTTTTTGCATGTTAAGCTACTGAATGATACCTAATATTTGTTGCCACAAAATTACGTTGTGTCCAATTCATATTCATACAATTTTCTTGAAAATTGCATTTATTATTTCTGTCATTTTCATCCAAAAAGTAGAAATACATGTCTAGCAATTCCTAAGTACTAAAGGTACAGTACTGTGCAAAAGTTTTAGGCAGGTGTGAAAAAATGCTGTAAAGTAAGAATGCTTTCAAAAATAGACATGTTAATAGATTATATTTATCAATTAACTAAATGCAAAGTGAGTGAACAGAAGAAAAATCAAATCAAATCCATATTTGGTGTGACCACCCTTTGCCTTCAAAACAGCATCAATTCTTCTAGGTACACTTGCACAAAGTCAGGGATTTTGTAGGCATAGTCAGGTGTATGATTAAACAATTATACCAAACAGGTGCTAATGATCATCAATTCAATATGTAGGTTGAAATACAATCATTAACTGAAACAGAAACAGCTGTGTAGGAGGAATAAAACTGGGTGAGGAAAAGCCAAACTCAGCTAACAAGGTGAGGTTGCTGAAGACAGTTTACTGTCAAAAGTCATACACCATGGCAAGACTGAGCACAGCAACAAGACACAAGGTCATTATACTGCATTAGCAAGGTCTCTCCCAGGCAGAAATTTCAAGGCAGACAGGGGTTTCCAGATGTGCTGTCCAAGCTCTTTTGAAGAAGCACAAAGAAACGGGCAACGTTGAGGACCGTAGACGCAGTGGTCGGCCAAGGAAACTTACTGCAGCAGATGAAATACACATCATGCTTAGTTCCCTTTGCAATCGGAAGATGTCCAGCAGTGCCATCAGCTCAGAATTGGCAGAAAACAGTGGGACCCTGGTACACCCATCTACTGTCCGGAGAAGTCTGGTCAGAAGTGGCCTTCATGGAAGACTTGCGCCATACCTCCGACGTGGAAACAAGGCCAAGCGACTCAACTATGCACGAAAACACAGGAACTGGGGTGCAGAAAAATGGCAGCAGGTGCTCTGGACTGATGAGTCAAAATTTGAAATATTTGGCTGTAGCAGAAGGCAGTTTGTTCACCAAAGGGCTGGAGAGCGGTACACGAATGAGTGTCTGCAGGCAACAGTGAAGCATGGTGGAGGTTCCTTGCAAGTTTGGGGCTGCATTTCTGCAAATGGAGTTGGGGATTTGGTCAGAATTAATGGTCTCCTCAATGCTGAGAAGTACAGGCAGATACTTATCCATCATGCAATACCATCAGGGAGGCATCTGATTGGCCCCAAATTTATTCTGCAGCATGACAACGACCCCAATCATACAGCGAAAGTCATTAAGAACTATCTTCAGCGTAAAGAAGAACAAGGAGTCCTGGAAGTGATGGTATGGCCCCCACAGAGCCCTGATCTCAACATCCTCGAGTCTGTCTGGGATTACATGAAGAGAGACAAGCAACTGAGGCTGCCTAAATCCACAGAAGAACTGTGGTTAGTTCTCCAAGATGTTTGGGCCAACCTACCTGCCAAGTTCCTTCAAAAACTGTGTGCAAGTGTACCTAGAAGAATTGATGCTGTTTTGAAGGCAAAGGGTGGTCACACCAAATATTGATTTGATGTAGATTTTTCTTCTCTTCACTCACTTTGCATTTTATTAATTGATAAATATAAATTATTAACATGTCTATTTTTGAAAGCATTCTTACTTTACAGCATTTTTTCACACCTGCCTAAAACTTTTGCACAGTACTGTATATTTGTGTGAGTAGCATTTATAATATTGTACTAACATTCCATTTAAGGAAAATCTATGTTTGAGCTCTTAGTCTACCACATTTGAGAATATCCATTGCCTAAAAATATTTTATACTGTTATTATCACAATCAAACCAACTAGTGTACAGTTCATTTTTAAATCACACTTCACTAGTTTACAGTCCCGTGCCTGTTGCCTGGTAACAGTTTGAAAAAATAATCTAAATCTGTCTATTGTTTAATGTGTAGGAATAACACATAGTGTTTATAAATAATACACAATACAATTTTTAAAAAATGTACATTTTGTGTTCTGTTAATTTTACTTCAAACAATGCACGTCTCAGAAAGTTATTTGGTTACTCCTCGTTGTTCATGCCATAAAACTGATACAATCACAAGATTCAAGACAGCAAACTCTATTTAGCTCTTAATTTATTGGAACTTTTTTTCTTTTCATATAATCTACAGAGAAATTGCAAAAACCTATTGTTCTCTTACCAATCTCAAATACAAGTACATGTACAGAGCATTAAAAAATCTTCAGAAACAAACAAATAAAAACCCACAGATATTTTACTTTCCTTCATTCCTCTCACTTTTGATTTCAATACCACAATATTCTGTTATGTAGTTATTAATGGCTCGCTTTATCAATCCTTAACTAATAATCTTGTTTATTCAAGATGATCCCACTGTTGTGAAACTGCATTTTATCATTTATTCTCCCAAACAATTCATACCTGGGGAACATGGCATGTACACATCAAACTCTATTTGTTCTCCCAAGCAAAAAAGACTCCAACCTTGGATAGTCTTGTAACTGGGGAACATGTATAGTAATGAATGATACAAGATGAGCAGGTTTAATAGAAACAATGACTACTGTTTCAGTGCTTCCTAACCCCAATCTGTATTCATTGTTACTTTCAAAAAGAGTTTAACAATATGAATGTGAAAGTATAGAGCCGTGAGGTCTATGTGCATACAACTGTCTTCATCTAGACAATGTGGGGAAGCTATAAAAAAGGCAAACAAGATGCTCGGTTATATTGTGAGAAGTGTTGAATTTAAATCAAGGGAAGTAATGTTAAAACTTTACAATACATTAGTAAGACCCCACCTAGAATATTGTGTTCAGTTCTGGTTACCTCGTTACAAACAGGATATTGCTGCTCTAGAAAGAGTGCAAAGAAAAGCAACCAGAATTATCCCGGGTTTAAAAGGCATGTCATATACAGACAGGCTAAAATAATTGAATCTATTCAGTCTTGAACAAAGAAGACTACGCGGTGATCTGATTCAAACATTCAAAATCCTAAAAGGTATAGACAATGTCAACCCAGGGAACTTTTTTGACCTGAAAAAAAGAAACAAGGACCAGGGGTCACAAATGGAGGCATTCAGAACAGAAAATAGGAGGCACTTTTTTACACAGAGAATTGTGAGGGTATGGAACCAACTCCCCAGTAATGTTGTTAAAGCTGACACCCTGGGATCCTTCAAGAATCTGCTTGATGAGATTCTGGGATCAATAAGCTACTAACAACCAAACGAGCAAGATGGGCTGAATGGCCACCTCTCGTTTGTAAACTTTCTTATGTTCTTATGTTAACTCTTCTGTGTTATCTGTTCTTTGTACAGTTCTTTCATGTACCATTATGCCTGATGCTTCTAAATCTTTCCTTGTCCTTGGCTTTTTTTACTTGCTCGGATGATTCTCCTACCTGCTGTACCCATAATTTTCTTTGGCCGTCCATTTCTTTCAAGCAATTCAGTTGAATTTGTTCTGTGGTACTTCTTGATTATTGCTCTGATTGTGGATTTTGGTATTCCACATTTCTTTAGAGCTCTTCTGTAGCCATTTGCTTTGTTGTAGTTTGCTACAAGTGCTTTTCTCAAACGTGAATCCAACTCCTTTGTCTTGACCATCATATGCTGAGTTGCCAAAACGTTCTTCAACAGATGTTGGAAATAATTACCTATTTTTCTGGCTTTTGACCTTATAATGCAACTTAGTTACTATGTGATGGTTTTCAATCAAATAATATATATTTTTAATGAGTTCTATTCCATTTTGTTTTACAAACTTTTAATGTAAAGGTGCCAATGCTTTTGTCAATAACAAATATTTGAAATTGCTTCAGTGATTTAATTTAAACTACCAGAAATTGTGCGTTTTGGTCATATGAATTAGTGACTAATGTTCACTAAATGCTTGCATTAAACATGTTTTCTTGAATGATCTTGTATTAAGTGTAGGGTGCCGATATTTGTGTCTGCGACTGTACATGCATTCCTTTATGTATACCTCTGTATTAGTTAACATGTTTTGAATATTATGTTCTGTTTTCATCATTGTATTGTGTCCCCAATATATTTATATTAAATACAACAAATGTACTCACCATTTCTATGAAGAAATCCTTCTTATTGGGGAAATATTTTTTATTTTTTAATTTGGAATCAGCAATTATTTTTTCTCATTTTCTCCCCAATTTGGAAAGGCCAATTATTTTTATTTCAACCCGGCTCACCACTGCCACCCCCGCCCTGACTCGGGAGAGATGAAGACGGACATACTCTGAAACGTGTGCCATCAGCCGTCCGCTTCTTTTCACTCTGCAGGCCCACCATGAAGCCACCTCAGAGCTACAGCGTCGGAGGAGCACGCAGCTCAGGGCAACTTACAGGCAGGCCCGCAGGCACCTGGACAGTCTACAGGGGTAGCTGGTGCGCGGTGAGCTGAGGACACTCTGGCCGACGCAAGCCCTCCCCACCCAGAGTGGCGCGTGGCCAATTATGTGCCACCCCCTGGGAACTCCCATCCATGTTCGGCAGTGGAATAGCCTGGACTCGAACTGGCGATCTCCAGGCTATAGGGCGCATCCTGCACTCCACACGGAGTGCCTTTACCAGATGCGCCACTCTGGAGCCCCTGGGGAAGTAGTTTTAACTTTAAAAAAAAAAAACTGGTTAGATTATTATATTGGTTGGTTTGTTTGTGTTATTGTCACTATGGGGACAGCCTTTACCACAAATACAAATCCTGTCCATCAGTTGTAGGAGGTGGGGTTATAAATACAGCAGAGCAGCCTGTTGTAATTTATTCTCCAATTTACACAATATGGGCAGGATTTTCAAAAAACAGTGTTATTGTATTGAACTTGTGGTATAGTAACGAGACCTTTAGAAGCAAGTGATTTTCAAACGTAATGTGCTAATTAAATCAATCCGTTAATGATTTGAAATTGAGTCGATGATGTTGTTAATTAACACATTTCTCGTTAAAAAGCTTAATTGTCGCAGGTCACGTACATCACTTCCTGCCTCAATGACTAAATAAGGGGAACTTGTTAATCAAAATGCATGTTAACGAGATCAAGAAGAATGAATGGAAACATAATTCGCTGTTATGGAAACTACTTGGAAACTAATTCGTTGTTATGGAAACTGCTTTCTTACCAGCAGCCGCCAAATGGAAATGAAATAAAAAATAATGGGAATATCTATTTGGTGTATAATTTGTAACTTCATTTAAAATTGTGCATTTTGTCACCCAGAATGTAAATTTATTCAGATAACTTGACATATACAATGCTGATTTATGATTATCTGGCATGTGGGTAAAAATCTGATGGTTGGAATTTATTTTCTTATGCTGACATCTATTTTTGTATGTATATTAGTATGTATGATTGTAGGATATAAATACATGTTTGAAGTGTAATTTGTGTTTGTAGTTGTTAGTTATCATACATGTATACCATGTATGTAACACTTCATTATACATTTATTAAGCTTTTAAAATTACGATAGAACTCCCCAACCCAATACACAATTAGTTTATACTTAATTGTTTGGTGAATTCCTCTAATCAGCATTTTCTTTGGTACTGTTTGCTCGCCTCCGCGATAAATAAACTCAACAGGAACAGAAGTAGCCACTGAACACTTACAGTATTATAAGAAGATGTTATAATATGTGCATAGAGACAAGTGAAGGTGTGTACACTGTACATAAAGTGTGTGGGGAGTCTGACAA
Source organism: Acipenser ruthenus (assembly GCF_902713425.1). NCBI lineage: Eukaryota > Metazoa > Chordata > Actinopteri > Acipenseriformes > Acipenseridae > Acipenser > Acipenser ruthenus. The sequence goes on along the minus strand of NC_081193.1, from coordinate 69,479,885 downwards.
CATTGTCTGACAACATTAAAAATACGTTATGCAACGGGCTCCCGAGTGGCACATCCGGTAAAGGCGCTCCGCGTGGAGTGCAGGATGCACTCTACAGCCTGGACGTCGCCGGTTCGAGTCCAGGCTATTCCTTCAGTGACCCCTGTCGTCTGGCCAGGCACCTACAGGCTTGACTGTAAGCTCCCCGAGAGCTGCATTGTCCTCCGACGCTGTAGCTCTTGGGTGGCAGCATGGTGAGTCCACAGTATGAAAAAAAGTGTTCGGCTGATGGCACACGCTTCGGAGGACAGCATGTGTTTGTCTTCGTCCTCCCAGCACAGGGGTGGTAGCGTTGAGCTGAGCCTAAAAAATAACTGGCCATTCCAAATTGGGAGAAAATTATAATAATAATAAAAAAACAATTGGCAACGACTACATTTTTATTAAAAAAATAATATAATAAAATACGTTAGGCAAAATCCATGTCAATGATCTCAATCACATTAGGTATTCCATTCATGTCTGTGGCGGTATCTTTTGAAAGCAAGCCCCATATTGCACTTTTTAACTATTAGACAAAATGTTTACAGAATATTTAGCAACTGCTATTAGGACCATGCTGCATGATTTGTTTATTATTAATAGCGTTATAATTAAACTATACCAAATCACGTTTTTATTTACAATGAAGGGAAAACATGTTTTTGCTGACTTTATAAGCATTTGGGCAACAAAGTATAGGTTACCTTCATTGTAAATAAAAAACGTGATTTGGTATAATAAAAAGTACAATGTGGGACTGTCAGGTCTTGTTTTCCAAAAATATCGGCACAGACATTATATACAAACCAATGGAATACTGTATGTATATGTATGTGTGTAGTGTGTGTTTAAGAGAGAGAGAGGGAGAGAGAGAATGCATGCATGTCTCCAGTCATATGTGGTTTTCACGATCACGTCGCATTAAGTTCTAGCCAAAATTGTAGATATTTATTACTGCCATTGTAACAGGAACGGAAAGGCGTTTGTGTATTTACACCAAAATTCTGATCCCTGGTTAGTTGTATAGCGTTTCGTATATCTATTGTGATGGGAGATTCAACAGCCTGCATTTTTTATTGGCGTTTTGGTTCTTCTTGGCGCCTTATGATCACGTCATCACTCGGCTTCCTTCAGTCTGCTTTTCTTTTGGCTGAGAGGAGGTAAGCACAGCTTCGTGCTGGTAATAAAATACTTAATTAAAATTATTAAGACTGTCTAATTATCAATAGAATATGGCGTGACATATATAGTACTACTTGAAAAACACTACAGCAGTTGTTTTATTCTTCTAAACCTTTGATAAAGTTGTTATTTAATTTATTTTGAACAACGTGGCTTTTGCTTGCCAGATAATGATACAGCCTTCCACGTGTGATACACATTGTTCACTGTATTCCTTTTTCTAATAGGGAATAGAGGACCAGAAACACGTGGAAGCTGATGTTTTTCTGTTCTGTTTTAATTATATTTTGCAGGTATGTTGAACTCCGTTGTTATGAATAGAAGCGAAAGCTAGTTTAAACTGCTAGTTATTGTATTTTAATTTTATTATCGCAGTAATACTCGTTAGAATGGCTGATTCATGAGCCATATTACGCGTATGTTTTGTTCCACATTGTTATGGTAACTATTTTGTGTATTTTTGATTACTGACGATCTGAAAAATGTAGAAGAAACGGTAGATCGTATCTTGAAATATATACAGTATAGGTTTAAGCTGTAACATAGGAAAAAAACGTGTTTTGTGTAAAGCTTCAGTCTGCTTTTCTTTTGGCTGAGAGGAGGGAATAGAGGACCAGAAACACGTGGAAGCTGATGTTTTTCTGTTCTGTTTTAATTATATTTTGCAGTTCTGAACAAGATTAAAGAACTTATTATCAGCATTGCACTGCCTTAGTGTCCTTCACTGAACAACACACCATAGCTGGCCTGACAGGCAGGGAAATCTTTTGCACACAACAACACAACGCAGAGAAATACACGAGTGGTAGCCAGCGCAGGACAGAATTGTGAAATGAGGAGCGCCCCGGCTACATTGGTGCCGTGACTCGGATTCATCAGCAGTGGATCGACACCAGTTCGGTCGCCGAAGGTTGCTGCATCCTACTTCTGGTCAGAGTTAGAGATGGTCAGGTATTCCATGTGAAAATTTGAAGTTGTGTCAGTGAGGGACATTATTTTATTAAAGTGTATTAAGTCTAAATATTTGTTTTATTATTGTAAATTGTGTTATTTTTTTTCTATTATTATTATTTATTATTATTATTATTATTATTATTTATATTATTATTTTTGCAATTGTTCGATTGTAACAGATCTGTTTGAAATGGCCCATATTATAGACAGAGAGAAGAATGCTCAATTAAATGACGAAGAATCTGAATGTCATTTTGGTTTTGGGAGGGGGAGGTTTTTCAGGGATTTTGATCAAACTCCACAAAAAGGTGTAGGTAGGTTAGGTACACCTCCATTTTGTTCCACCCGTATGCAAGATGATCCCCCAACAGCGAGTCAAAATACTACTTGCCCAGATTTAGGTGACCTTATCACGCAATTAGCTCAGCAAATTAGCCATTCCATCACTGCCCAGTTACAAAACGATATGAGAACCAGAGATGATGGTAGCACAGTTTCACAAGGCACAGGGAAAAATCAACAACCTGCTGAGTTAAATCTAGCTGGTGTTAAGTTGGTAATGCAGTCTGATGTCAAGGAACCCCCATTCTTTAGGGGGGATGGTTCTGATAAGTACTCTGTTCACGAATGGCAGGAGCTCATGGATCTGTACCTGAGGAAAAGGAGGTTTCCTGTACAGGAACAGTCACAAGAAGTACTAGCTAGGCTGATGGGAAAAGCTAGAGACATTGTAAAGATTAAATTGCGCAGCAATCCTTCTTTGAACCCCACCCAGAACCCCAAATTGCTCTTTGACATCTTAAAGCAACATTTTAGTGAACTGACTTACTCATGCATGCCCTTAGCAGACTTTTATAACACTTTGCCAACATCAGAAGAGAGTGTGATGGATTACTGGATTCGTCTGAACAAGGCAGTAGACGTTGCAGAAGAGTGCCTGCGGAGGCAGGGCCGCAACATTGAAGATCCCAGTCGTGAGGTTGCGATGATGTTTGTCAAGCACTGTCCAGATCCATCTCTTGCAGGGGTGTTCAAATTCAAATCAGCTGAGAAGTGGACTGCTGGTGAGGTTCAAGAGCGGCTGGACGAGAATCCGAGGGAAAAGAGGGCACAACCCACAGCCAAACCTCCAAAACCTGTAGCCGTAAAACACGCTGCTGTTCATGCGCAAACAGCCACATATAAAGATTTGGAAGCAGCTGGCTTTTCTACAGCAACTTCTCAATCTGTACAGGTGCCTGCTACTCCTTCTCAGACAGATGGTAACTGTATGCAGACTTTAATAAGTTTGCTAGATCGTGTACTTGAGCAAAAGACACAAGCGGCAGTGATTCCACAGCGCCAGTATAACCGTACACACTCTTTCCCTATGAAAACTTGTAAAGTCTGTGGAGCCTCGGATCATTCTACACTGTCTCATTGTAGGCAGGAGGACCTATGCTTAAAGTGTTTCATGCCAGGCCACTGGAAGAGAGACTGTCTTGGACGGAAACCTAGGTACCACGAGAGGCAGGCCGACGGTGCTCACCAGAGTGGGCAGCCGTTAAACTAGGAAACCCACATTTGGAGAGGGGACATGTGGGTGAAGAGCAACAAACCCTCATCAATGAAGAACAAGATTTAGAGCTCTTGTATGCAAATTCATGCATAGTAGCGCCGGAGGGGTGCCAAGTTATAGTTCAGAGCTCGCAGAAAGTGCAGCCATTTAGTGATTTATTTTATGCACCAGTCATTGTCAATGGTCAAATTGAACTTAAGGGCATGCTTGACTCAGGTTCTATGGCTTGCACCCTCAGTGAAGCATCAGAACAGAAACTGCTGGTAGCGGGTATTCTCCCAAAGAAGAAACAATCAACAGAACAGATAGTTTTAATTGGTTGTGGTGGGAAACAGGCACATCCTAAAGGCATGTATGAATTGCAGCTGCAACTGTATGGTGTTAACTGTGTTGTTCCTACCCTAGTAGTGCCAGGCCAGCGAGACGAGCTCATCTTGGGTTCGAACGTCATCAAATACATAATGCATCGAATGAAGAGAAGTGATGACTACTGGAGGCTAATATCCAGTGAAGGTTTGCAGTCCCCTGATCTCGAACAGTTTCTCGACGTGATGGCCAGTCTGACCCGGTGGAGAGGTAGTGAGATGCCAAGTAAAATTGGGACGGTTAAACTAACTCAAGCTGTTACTCTCCTTCCCAAACACGAACATTTAGTTTGGGGGAAATTGCCCAACAGTGTTTCCACTTCCCCGGGGAGTACAGTAGTAGTAGAACCCACTACATCCAAGTCCGTGCCACGTAACATCCTCGTAGGGAGAGTGATCACACCTATGTGGGGGGATCGGTGGATTCCCGTGAAGGTCACCAATCCCTTAGATAAGCCCATCATCCTGAAAAGAAACTGCAAACTGGCAGACGTCTCACCCTGTCTCGCTGCAGAGGACTTGAATGTCTTCCAAGGCATGTGTCGGGGAGATGAAGACACCTCTGTGAGACATTCTCCAGGCAGTAGCGCCACTGATGCTGATCTCAAGCAAAGACTTTTAAGATTAGGCTTGGGCGATATTGACATTGATGCTTGTAAAGTCACTAGCTCATCCAAGGAGAAGTTAGTACAGTTATTAGCAGAATACCAGGACATTTTTTCTAAACATCCTTTGGATTGTGGAGAAGCTAAGGGGTTTGTGCACCGCATCCGTCTTACTGATGACCGTCCATTCCGTCTCCCCTACAGAAGGGTTCCCCCAGCACACTACCAGAAGCTAAGACAAGTCCTCACAGAGATGGAAGAGAAGGGAATAATTAGAAAGTCTGTCAGTGAGTTTGCTTCGCCCCTGGTTATGGTGTGGAAGAAAGATGGAGGCCTTCGCATCTGTACAGATTTCAGGTGGTTGAATGCACGGACGTTAAAGGACGCCCACCCACTCCCACATCAGTCTGATTGTTTGGCAGCCTTAGGAGGCAACACTTTCTTTAGCACGATGGATCTCTGTGGCAAAGTGCCCCGCCCCTGTGTGCATTTGTGTGTTCTGTGTTGTATATATGCGTGCGTATGTTAATGTTGGTGTATAGATTGGTACACGGGATATAAACGGGTCTGTGTTTCACGTGTGTTTAAATTGTATATTTGTATTTAGGCACGGGATTGCACATCACGCACGTGCATTTAAAATATAATATGCGAGCACGGGGTTTCACGTAATGAATTCACGTGCTGGGATTCAAGTGAATAATTAATTAGTAATTGAATCCCAGCACAAACAGTATAAATAGATGCACGTTTAGTCACTCGTGGGTTGGGTGTTCGAGAGTGGAGAACGGGTGAGAGAGAAGGAGAACGTAAAGTAGTAAAGTGAAAATAATATCTAGAAGTGTTTGTACTCACCGTGTTTGTTTGTCTCTCCGTGCACCGTTTGTTAAGTGTTTATTACGTTTTGTTTGTCTTTTTATTTTGGCGTGTAGTGCCGTGTCCTGTTTTGTATTCCGTTGTTCAAACCTTTTATTTGTTAATAAACGCTGAGTGCAGCCATTGCACTCAGCTCATCACAACCACTGTCTGTGTCTGTATTCCTTCCTGCTTCTGGTCTGACGCCACCCACTCTGGCCGTCTTTGTGACACGTGGTGTCTTCGTGGGATAGCCGCGCCTCCAAGCGTCAGACCAGGAGGGGTCTGGATTAAAAAAAAAAAAAAAAAAAGATTACAAATATTGTTTTGGGGGAAAAAAACAAAACAAAAAAAAAATCAATGGCAGAAGACGCCATCAAACTGCGGGGCTGGTTCCTGGAGAATGCTGGGCTGGAGGCCCAGTCTCTGCCCATAGTCGTCCGGGTCCTGTGGATGATGGACAGTGAGAGATGGGAGGCATATCAGCAGGAACACACCCCAAACACCTTGGAGGAGGGTGTGGAGTTTGTCCTCAACTACCTGGAGGCAACCATAAATGGAACAGCAGCCCAGGTAGCAGGACCACCAGCAGAGGAGTACCTGCTGTCCCCATCTCCACCAGCAGAGGGTGAGTACCTGCTGTCCCCATCTCCACCAGCAGAGGGTGAGTACCTGCTGTCCCCATCTCCACCAGCAGAGGGTGAGTACCTGCTGTCCCCATCTCCACCAGCAGAGGGTGAATGCCTGCTGGTTTTGCCTCCACAGCCCAAATGGGAGGAGCCTGAGCATCCACAGCCCAAATGGGAGGAGCCCAAGCGGAAGGAGCCCGAATGTCCTACGCCTGAGTGGGAGGAGCCCGAACGTCCTACGCCTGAGTGGGAGGAGCCCGAACGTCCAACGCCTGAGTGGGGGGAGCCCGAACGTCCACAGCCCAACAGGGAGGAGTCGGGGCGTCCACAGCCCAACAGGGAGGAGTCGGGGCGTCCACAGCCCAACAGGGAGGAGTCGGGGCGTCCACAGCCCAACAGGGAGGAGTCGGGGCGTCCACAGCCCAACAGGGAGGAGTCGGGGCGTCCACAGCCCAACAGGGAGGAGTCGGGGCGTCCACAGCCCAAAAGGGAGGAGTCGGGGCGTCCACAGCCCAAAGGGAGGCAAGTCGGGGCTTCCACAGCCCTGGGACCCAAGCCACCAGCAGAGGGAAAATGCCTGCTGGTTCAGCCCCAAGAGCCAGAAGGGGAGGAGTTACAGGCTCAACCCCCTGAAAATTTTTGGGGGGGAGAAGGGCAGGATGCTGGTGTCCCCCAGCAGCCTCTCGCTATGCTGCTGAAGGCAGCACGGCGTGCACATGCCCAGCCGCCACAGCAGAGGGAGCCAGCACCGCCAGGAGCAGAGGAGCTGGAGCTGCCTCTACCTCCACCACCTCCAGGAGCAGAGGAGCAGGAGCTGCCTCTGCCTCCACCACCTCCAGGAGCAGAGGAGCAGGAGCTGCCTCTGCCTCCGCCACCACCACCGCCAGGAGCAGAGGAGCTGGAGCTGCCTCTACCTCCACCACCTCCAGGAGCAGAGGAGCAGGAGCTGCCTCTGCCTCCACCATCTCCAGGAGCAGAGGAGCAGGAGCTGCCTCTGCCTCCGCCACCACCACCGCAAGGAGCAGAGGAGCAGGAGCTGCCTCTGCCTCCGCCACCGCCAGGAGCAGAGGAGCTGGAGCTGCCTCTGCCTCCACCACCGCCAGGAGCAGAGGAGCTGGAGCTGCCTCTGCCTCCACCACCGCCCGGAGCAGAGGAGCAGGAGCTGCCTCTGCTGCCCGTACCTCCGCAGGGAGTACGGTGGCCGGAGCCCCAGAAAGGGGAGCTGCCGGCCACGAAGAAGGGGGAGGAGGTCTGGAGACCACTTTCCCCAGCAGCAGTTTCGCTGCAGGAGTTCTTGTGGCCGGAGCCCCACAGGAGGGAGCTGCCGGCTACGAAGAAGGGGGAGGTCGGGGGACCACCTGCCCCCGCAGCTTTTTCGCTGCAAGACAGGACCAGCATGCTGTCAGCCGTGCCACTACCGGCAGGGGAGCTGACAGCATTTCCAGCCATGGGCCCACTGAAGCCTCCCTTCCCAGCCCGAGACTTTGTCCTGGACTGCTGGATTTTTAAGGGGGGAGGTGGCCGTTGAGGCCATGTGTGCTGCGCACAAGGGGGGGTATATGTGGCAAAGTGCCCCGCCCCTGTGTGCATTTGTGTGTTCTGTGTTGTATATATGCGTGCGTATGTTAATGTTGGTGTATAGATTGGTACACGGGATATAAACGGGTCTGTGTTTCACGTGTGTTTAAATTGTATATTTGTATTTAGGCACGGGATTGCACATCACGCACGTGCATTTAAAATATAATATGCGAGCACGGGGTTTCACGTAATGAATTCACGTGCTGGGATTCAAGTGAATAATTAATTAGTAATTGAATCCCAGCACAAACAGTATAAATAGATGCACGTTTAGTCACTCGTGGGTTGGGTGTTCGAGAGTGGAGAACGGGTGAGAGAGAAGGAGAACGTAAAGTAGTAAAGTGAAAATAATATCTAGAAGTGTTTGTACTCACCGTGTTTGTTTGTCTCTCCGTGCACCGTTTGTTAAGTGTTTATTACGTTTTGTTTGTCTTTTTATTTTGGCGTGTAGTGCCGTGTCCTGTTTTGTATTCCGTTGTTCAAACCTTTTATTTGTTAATAAACGCTGAGTGCAGCCATTGCACTCAGCTCATCACAACCACTGTCTGTGTCTGTATTCCTTCCTGCTTCTGGTCTGACGCCACCCACTCTGGCCGTCTTTGTGACAATCTCACATCAGGATTTTACAACATCCCCATGTGTGAGGAGGATAAAAAATACACCGCCTTCACCACTCCATTGGGCTTGCACGAGTATAACAGAATGCCCCAAGGCTTGTGTAACAGCCCAGCTTCATTCATGCGAATGATGCTAAGTATTTTTGGAGACCTGAACTTCACCAGCCTTCTGTGCTACTTAGATGACCTACTTGTATTCGGCCCCACAGAAGAGGAGTCATTGAGTAGGTTGAGAGTGGTCTTTCAGAGATTAAGGGAGAATAACCTCAAACTCGCTCCAAAGAAGTGCCACTTGATGCGTGACACAGTGAAGTTTTTGGGTCACATCATTGACTGTAGTGGAGTGTCAGTGGATCCGGCGAAGGTGGAAGTAATTTCTAGCATGACGAAGCAGGATTTGATGGAGGAAGATGGCTGTACTCCTTCTGTACGAAGAGTAAAGTCTTTTCTTGGTATGGTATTTTATTACCAGCATTTTATCCCGGATTGCTCCTCAATTGCCAAGCCTCTGTTTGCCCTCACTGCAGGACAAAAGAGGAGTAGAAAAACTGCTGGTAACAAGAGGGGTCCAGGTGCATTTAGAAAACTCACAGCTTCCGACTGGATGCCAGATTGTGATAGTGCCTTTCTCTGTCTCAAAGAAAAGCTGTTAAATTGTGTGGTTCTGGCCCACCCAGATTTTGCGAAACCATTCATTCTTTCAGTAGATGCTTCCTTGGATGGACTTGGTGCTGTACTCTCCCAAATAGCAACTGGGGAAGACAGAGCACGACCTATAGCATTCGCAAGCAAGACACTGAGTGGAGCACAGCGAAGGTATCCTGCCCACAGGCTAGAGTTTTTGGCTTTAAAATGGAGTGTGTGTGAAAAGTTTAGCCACTGGTTGAATGGTCATAACTTTACTGTGTGGACGGACAACAACCCACTCACATATATCATGACAAAGCCAAGGCTCGATGCATGTGAGCAGCGCTGGGTGGCCAAGCTTGCTCCTTATAACTTTGATCTGAAACACATCCCAGGAAGAAAGAACACTGTAGCTGATGCACTAAGCAGAGTTCCATTTACCAGACCAGTCAGTCAAAGACTACTCCAAGAACCGTATCGCAGTTTAATAGACGAAGCTGAAGGGGTGGAGGGAGAAGCTGTGCAAGATGCATTCCGATGGAAGTGTCAGTCTTATCAGGTGAGCATGCAGGCCCCTATCCAGAAAGAGGTCTCTCCAGTTCACTTCTCATGCTCATACAGCCAAACTGCAGTCAAAGCTATCTGCGAAGCCCATACTGAATGGGAGAAAGCTACACAATTCAGGGCAATAGATTTGGCCCAGCACGTTCAACAGCTGTTACCCTCAGGACAGGATGTCTTACCTGTCCTTTCACTGCAAGAACTTCAGAGCTGCCAGCAACTAGACCCTGTCATTTCAAAGGTGATGCCATTTGTGAATCGGCAGAGAAGACCCTCCAGACGAGAAAGGCATGGTGAAGACCCGAAGGTCTTGATGCTGTTTAAACAGTGGGACAAACTAAAAGTCCAAGATGGAGTTCTGTACAGAGTGACGAAGGATCCCTTGAGTAGGCGGAAGAAGTTCCAATACGTACTACCTGTGAGTTTGAGGGAGAAGGCAATGTCTGGGATTCATGATTTGGCAGGACACCAAGGACAGGCCAGGACCCTACACCTTGCAAGACAGAGGTTCTTCTGGCCAGGCATGGAGAGTGATGTAAAGAACTATGTTAGATGTTGTCAAAGATGTGTTCTGGGAAAAACACCGGAACCTGCAGCACGAGCTCCACTAGAGAGCATCAAGACCTCTGTTCCCATGGAGTTAGTGTGCATCGACTTTTGGTCGGCTGAGGACGGAAAGCAGCGATCTGTGGATGTTCTGATTGTGACCTGATCATTTTACAAAGTTAGCCCACGCATTCCCTTGCAGAAATCAAACTGCAAAGCAAGTTGCTAGAAAGTTGTGGGATAATGTGTTCTGTGTGTATGGGTTCCCTCAGAGAATACACTCTGATCAGGGAGCAAACTTTGAAAGTGAGCTGATAGCAGAGCTGCTCAGACTGTCAGGGGTTGCCAAGTCACATACTACTGCCTACCATCCAATGGGGAATGGAGGAACGGAGAGGTTCAACCGGACCTTGGGAAATATGCTCCGAACACTGCCATTGAGAGCCAAACACCAGTGGCCACAACAGATACAAACTCTGACATTCGCTTACAACTCAACTGTACATGAGACGACAGGTTATGCTCCATTTTATCTCATGTTTGGTCGCGTTCCAAGACTGCCAGTTGATGTTATGTTCAGACAAGTCCTGAATGACCCAATTGTAACTGATTACAGTAGTTATGTGGAGTCACTGATCACAGACCTCCAAAATGCAGTGAGCATTGCTCAGCAGCATGCCTCCAAAGAACAACAGCGACAGGCGCGAGAGTATAATAAGAGAACCAGAGGAACCTTTCTCAGTAAGGGGGATAGGGTACTTCTAGCAAACAAGGGAGAAAGAGGTAGAAGGAAGCTAGCAGACAAGTGGGAACCTGTACTGTATACTGTGACTGATAGAAATCTGCAGACTCATATTTACAAAATTACAGATGACTCTGGGAACACTAAGGTAGTGCACAGAAATCTGCTCCTAGAGGTCAACTTTCTGCCACTTGAATTACCCAGAGAAGATCCATCTTCTGGAACAAACACTGAAAGAGGCATCGATTCAGTATGTGAACCTCAGTCTGTGGATCTCATCAGCACCCTGGAAAGCGAAGCTCCAGAACATCGCACAAGCTCTTGGATACTACATGGATCAGGAGGTGCAAAGGACCAAAGATCCCAGGAATTGGAAAGTGACTTAACCTCTTCATCTGCTCAAAGTACTGCTGGTTCAAGTGTGCTAGATAGACCCGACAGTCCCCGACAGTTTATCCTTGACACAGGAACCTCAATTGCCCATGACAGTTTATCAGTTGTCTCTGAAACAGTTCCCTCAGATGAACCTGCCAGTTCCAGAACAAATGTACCTAGACAGGAACCAGAAATGGTCACTGGTCCAGTTAGAACACGAGCAGGTAGAGTAGTGAAATCTGTGAACCGCCTTATTGAGAACATGGTTCAAAGGCCCCTTACGAAGGGTATTGCCAGTTCAGTCAGCAAATCATCACAGTCATTACTCAGGTTATTTGAAGGGTAAATGAAAAGGTTAATGGCTATTTCAGGTCCTGCGCCGTGAAAAATTCAGTTGGGTTTTGTTAAACCATTTCTTTTTCTAAATTTCCTTTTTTTACTGTGAGTTTTGGGGACAAAGCAAGGGGAGGCCAAGTGTTATGTGGTGTATCTGGCACCACATTATTCTAGAAGGACTTGAGGCCTGATCAACCTCCAGCTCCTTTGAACCTGTTAAGCAGGTAGCTTTAAGCTGAAGTAAAGACAAGGTCTTTTTGTAAACTTGTGCCTAGTCTGTGTCCAGGGTAAATACTTGTACTTTTGTTTTTCATTGTTGAGCTCAGGAACAGGATTTTGGTGTAATTCAGGAGGGGTGAATGTAACAGGAACGGAAAGGCGTTTGTGTATTTACACCAAAATTCTGATCCCTGGTTAGTTGTATAGCGTTTCGTATATCTATTGTGATGGGAGATTCAACAGCCTGCATTTTTTATTGGCGTTTTGGTTCTTCTTGGCGCCTTATGATCACGTCATCACTCGGCTTCCTTCAGTCTGCTTTTCTTTTGGCTGAGAGGAGGTAAGCACAGCTTCGTGCTGGTAATAAAATACTTAATTAAAATTATTAAGACTGTCTAATTATCAATAGAATATGGCGTGACATATATAGTACTACTTGAAAAACACTACAGCAGTTGTTTTATTCTTCTAAACCTTTGATAAAGTTGTTATTTAATTTATTTTGAACAACGTGGCTTTTGCTTGCCAGATAATGATACAGCCTTCCACGTGTGATACACATTGTTCACTGTATTCCTTTTTCTAATAGGGAATAGAGGACCAGAAACACGTGGAAGCTGATGTTTTTCTGTTCTGTTTTAATTATATTTTGCAGGTATGTTGAACTCCGTTGTTATGAATAGAAGCGAAAGCTAGTTTAAACTGCTAGTTATTGTATTTTAATTTTATTATCGCAGTAATACTCGTTAGAATGGCTGATTCATGAGCCATATTACGCGTATGTTTTGTTCCACATTGTTATGGTAACTATTTTGTGTATTTTTGATTACTGACGATCTGAAAAATGTAGAAGAAACGGTAGATCGTATCTTGAAATATATACAGTATAGGTTTAAGCTGTAACATAGGAAAAAAACGTGTTTTGTGTAAAGCTTCAGTCTGCTTTTCTTTTGGCTGAGAGGAGGGAATAGAGGACCAGAAACACGTGGAAGCTGATGTTTTTCTGTTCTGTTTTAATTATATTTTGCAGTTCTGAACAAGATTAAAGAACTTATTATCAGCATTGCACTGCCTTAGTGTCCTTCACTGAACAACACACCATAGCTGGCCTGACAGGCAGGGAAATCTTTTGCACACAACAACACAACGCAGAGAAATACACGAGTGGTAGCCAGCGCAGGACAGAATTGTGAAATGAGGAGCGCCCCGGCTACACCATAGCCTTATTTTTTCACCTATTGATTAGCCCCATTGCCACTGTACTTTATGCATCCCTTCCTGCAATGTCATCGGACAGAGTGTTCCGGGCTTAAGGTTACAAATTGTTAAAACAAGTGAACAAATCTCATTCATAACCACAAGTATATAAAAGTCTAAAATATTTTCATAACTACAAATATTGAATTACCTAGATAGTCTCGTCGGCATCACAGCCGCAGTCTGTTAAATTTGTTTCAAGGTGAGTTATAGTCTTTTGTTAATTAAAACCCTCCTTTTACCAGTACAAATTAACTCCTGATAAATTATGACAATTAACACAAATTTGCTCTTAAATTCCCACACGAACAAAAGAAATAGACACAAGAAGCACTGCTCGTTAAGGATATTAACATTATTTCGGAAATCACGTTAGCATGATTATTTCATAACGAGATAGACATAACGACCTCTTGAAAATGCCAAAATAAATGCTACATAACGATTTGTTGATTAACACTGGAGTTATTTACAAACTTTTGAAAATCCTGCCCTATGGGCCCTATTTTCGTACGTGACTAAATTGACTAAAGTTATGTTTTCTTTTTAGGCAGGTGTAGTCAGGGCTGGTATAGCCCTGATTTTTGTAAATGACTAAGTGTTTAATTAGGGGGTTAAACATCTAAATTCTCTCCTACAGGTAACGCGTGAATGTAGGTGTGATTTTTGAAACCTGTAGTCACTAATGTGCTCACTGACTAGGCAGAATATCAATTAGGATGGTAATGAGCAGACAGGGCTCAGAATTGGCTAAATTTATTTGTTAAGCGTTTGTAAAGGTCATTTGCGTTTCTGAAAAAAACAAAAAAAAAAAACAAAAGAAAAAAACAGTGTGCTTTAAAATAAATAGCTGCAAACCCCAGCTGTTTCACCTGAGGAAGTAGAAATACAGTTCTTCATTTATATATAATCTTCCCGCAAGGCAAAGCATGAACAGATAACGTGATCATACAAAAAAGAGGATGGGGCATGTTGAATCTCCACAATTGTATACAATTAACCTTTTGTTTTTGTGACAACTGTGTAGTTTTTGGAAAGCATATATATTTATTCACACGCAGTCACTATTTGGGACACGGTAGACTAGCCAGTTGCCGATGGATCTTTGATATGGAGGATATTTTATGCCAAAATGAAAAAAAAAAAAAAAAAGCATAAAGAAATAAATACATAACTATATAAATAAATATAGTCAGGCGCGGACTGGCCATCGGGAAGTGCGGGAGAATCCCCGGTGGGCCGGTCTGTTTGGACCTGCGTGGGCCGCTAGTCTACGTTTGATTTATAATTATAATTAATATTTTTTTCCCCCATTACATGCTGAGAATTACACTGTTATTAACTTGGCAGTCTCGTTCTGTCGCGCGCACACATCACCACACCAGTCATCTCTTGGGTAGATCCAATATCGCAATATCTAAGGGGGGGCGAGGAGTGGCCACTCCCTGATTGGACTTGCCCGGATTTTCTTAGAACGGGATTGGTCAACCAGATTTTGTCTTTCATTTGAACCTCTTGTATTGATAGTGGATGAGTGTCAGTGTAAAAAATGGAGAGAAAAAGAAAAGGTGGGACAGAAAAGATTAGAGACAAATGGCAACGGTCTCTCGAGGCAGATGCCGCAAAGTGCACAAAAATAACTGACATGTTCCGTCGGCCGGCTGGTAGTAGGGAGAGCGAGGGACGTCAGGATGCCAGTATTAATCAGCCGACTCAGCCTAGGGAGCCCACTGAAGAAGATGACGCTGTGGCAGGGTCGAGCACAGCAGGTACAAGCAGTAGAGTTTATGGTTGCATTAAAATAGATTAAAGACTCGGCTGCGCCTCATACCTAATAACGCCTTGGGTGTGACTATATACACGATATATCACAGCCTCTCCTACCTTATTGCTTTTATAAAACGGCTACACCACTATTTGTAACGTTAGTCATTTTTTGAGATCTAGTCAGCTATAGTTATGCTAAACTCCGCTAGCAAATCAACTAGCCATCCTATGCTAGCTAGCTAGCTAGCTGGGTTACTAAAAAAAACATTAGCTCAAACATTTCCCAGGTTGCGTCTCTCTCTCGCTCCACCATTTAGCTGGCTACCCCTGATATAAACTGAGGAAAGAGAAGGAGAGAGAGACAAGATGCAGGCATATGAAGTGAATGCAGGGGGGGTCAGCTGGTAGCTTTGATTACTTCACACGCCCTCAGTCCAAAGAGCTGGACACATTTTTGTTATCACCCTAACACAGTGGGACATACTGAAGATGTCAGCTTTGGATAGATACAGGGTCAACACAACAAGTGAGGTGCCTGATGAGGATGGAAACAGTGGAGCATGTGAAGAAGAGATGGAGCTAGAGAACAAAACTTGCACTTCATGCAAAAACTGTGCAATGTGTTGCTATTTGATTCTATCCCGATACAATTTATTGACTGATGCCTATCATGTAATTAGTTTGGGCTACAAATTCCTCCTGACTTTGTCAGTAACCACTTGGAAGGGTTCATGCCAATGTATACAGAGAAAGAGATACTGATGGCCCTAGACAGTGATGGAGTTATTGACACGATTGCAGAGAAGTGTGCACTGCTGTGACGTCTGCTGGCGACGTAAGGTAGGACAGTCTTGTTTACTTGTATTTGGGTGAAGTAGTTGACTGTATTTTGAGATGTAATTAGGGGTTCTGAAACCCTATTGTAATTTTGGGTTGCTATTGGCGCTGAGTGCTGCTAATGGTTTCTAGGCCTATTGAGAGACCACAATCTGTGTGATATGTGTTTATACTTTACAGTTTATTATTAGGCCTACTGAGGTTGGTTTTGGTGTGCAGAGAATGGTTTCTTTCTACGTGTTGCATTCACTGACCACAAAGCGGTGGCAGACAGAGATGTGCAGAGACAAAAAGAATAATCAAACATATTTCGTAGATGAAAAAATCTATGATATTTTCAATAGGATAGCCTATTATTTGTGACTTCTATATCATGAAGCCATGGTATGGCAACTGCCATAGCCTATACTTTGCCATACCTAAATCGCCCCTAATATGTTTGAAAACCTGGTAGTAGCTATAGCCTACAATGTACAAAGAAGTTTTACCCTAACAATTTAAAACTCTTATTTTTTTTTACCGATACTTCATCATGATGGCGCGCTGCGTGCGCTGACTTCATTATTATTTCGGTATGTTGATTTTGACATAAATGTGGGCTGGTGGACCCGAACTTCCTGGGCCGATTTTTGGTCCCAGTCCGCCCCTGAATATAGTTATGTATATACTTATACTTATTTATGTATATGTTTATTTTTCATTTTTGCATAAAATATCCTCAATACTTTGAAAGCCCCCCACAGAATCTTAGCGCAGTGGTTATCTTCACTGCCACAGGCATGGCAAAGCTGCTCTGTTATGCATTTCTCCAAATCGAAAACGACTAATAATCTGGTCATCTGTTACCTCATTATTCTCTTTCTCTCTGCCTGTGTACCGTCACAATATGCCTCCCCGTCAGAATTTGCTACCGGTAGCAAAATCTAACAGCTATAGATGGTATTTTCATATTATCCCAAAAAGTAAATAATTATTTTACAAAAATGTAAAAGCAGAAGAAATGCCATCCACACATTACTTTACGATTAGGAATACACATTGCCCATGTTTTAAAAACAGGGAAGATTAATTACCCATGTTTGAGAAATAGTCAACAAACACTGTTCATACTACATATTTTATAGTTAAATAATCTTACTGCACTAATGCAAAAATAGAAACGATAATAAAATGTTCCTTATTGATCGCCTTGTGATATTATTATTATTTGTTTATTTAGCAGACGCCTTTATCCAAGGCGACTTACAGAGACTAGGGTGTGTGAACTATGCATCAGCTGCAGAGTCACTTACAACTACGTCTCACCTGAAAGACGGAGCACAAGAAGGTTAAGTGACTTGCTCAGGGTCACACAATGAGTCAGTGGCTGAGGTGGGATTTGAACCGGGGACCTTCTGATTACAAGCCCATTTAATTAACCACTGGACCACACAGCCTCCAATATAATATAAAGCATTCTGTAATATAAAGCAATATAAAGCATTCTGACTCTCTCCAAACAGAACGAATGTGTATAACACCCAGTACGCAGCTTATCTGGAGCGCTGCCTATAACACAGAACAGTGATAACACATGGGTATTTTGTGGTTTCTGACTAACTTTGTTTTGCTATTTCACATAGCTGTAAAAAAGCTTCAGTATTAACAGGAATTGAAACACCGGCTCTGTTTTAACCACAGTCACTTATGGTGAAAGTTAATATTGACAACAATATAGTTTTTTTTTCAATACAATTTTAATGCAATACAGTTAATGTCACAGGGTGCAGCGACCATTTTGATGTCATGGTAAAAGCAAGTGTACACACATATCATTTGGAAATAACCTGACTGCAAAAAATATAGGGCTGTGTGAATTCACCATGACAAGGCTCACCAAAAATAACTTAATCACTAGGGCTTCATTTACTTCATAAAATCTATTTGCTGCAACAAGTTCCTGTTGCTGACAAACAAATGTGCCTTGCTAAGAACTTTCATTTAGATTAGATAACCTTTCACAACATTATTTATAATAACACAGGGTGACATTTTTATTTAAAATTGTAAAGCCCTTTATCTCAAATTAGCAGAAAATTAATCAGCTTGTCAGTTGTGGTATTGCTACACAGTGTGGTCAGAATGCTGATGTACTGACACTCTTGTCAGCTCCCCTGGAGCTATATTTTGGTCAGAATTTGGGAGGGGCCTATAACAAGACCAGAGCCTTAGATGTTGTAAGACAGTGTATGTGAACACCCGCACAATGAGGGCTGGCAAGAGGGTTGTCTGCCCTTAACTAATAAGGGAGGTTGGCAGGGCTTGGAGGCCATCTTGGTAAAGTTAGACAAAGCTTAATTGTTAGACGAAGAGTTTACACCTATGGGCTGTTGTCTACCAGTCAAGCTTCCTGAAATAACCCTGCTTAAAAGGTGGGTCTCTATAATGCCTTGAGTTGAGAGACCACAAAAGGCTAATGTGGTTAACTTGTATTTTTGGTATAGGAATTTTTGTTCTGCCCTGAGGTTAGCTCCCCCTATTAGGCAGATTTGTATGGGTTTTGAAAACCCAGTTAAGCTAGTGCCCGCAGTGGCAAGGTTTTCTTTTTTAGTAAAAAAGTGTTTGCTTTGTTTGTGCCTGAAAGGGTGTGACGGGGTACCCCCCGCCCATGGGTGTATTTGGTTATTTTGTATATTATTTGGTGTATTTGGGTTATGTAGCATGGGTGAGTTAAAAGGTATATTTGTATGTGGGCACAGGTAATGCACAATTAGTTCACATGCAGACTGTGCCAGGGCCAGATTGAATGATTAGCAATTGAGTCCCGGCACAGCTGTATATAGAGAGGCACAGATCACTCACTTTTGGTGTGTTCACAGTGGACAATGGGACAGAGAGAGGAGAGGAGAGGAAAGTTGAAAATATAAAACAATTGCTACTCGTGCTGGAAGGACCAGTGCAATACTTGTTTGGGGTTTGTCCACTGTTTGTTGTGTATTCCGTTTTTGTATCTGTCTGTCTATTTTGGTCAACGTGCCATTTACTTTCACAAGTATTTTGTTTTGTTAAAACTTTATATTTATTATTAAAACGTGCAACAGCGCTTCATACCTCTCAGTACTGCCTGTTCTGCCAATCATTTGCTGGTCTGATGTCACCCCAAGCCTATCCGTGACATAGCTTCACCACCAAGAAGTTTCCATCATCCTTCTTACCAATCTCTATCAAAAGCATGACATGATCCAGGTAGAGCACTGTCCACAATCTATCACTAGGAGTGTTCTACCACAGCTGCCATACATAAAGAAAAGCTGTCAGAGCCGCCTTTGAATAATGAGTCCACAGAAAATCCGATACATACAATCATAACAAATAATCAGTTAAAAAACAGTTTTAAAATAATATTACAAAAAACATACTGATGCTGGAATGAGAGTGGAAACCCATACTGAAACAGACAATAACATAAACTGTGTTACTCAATCAATCAAACAAATCCTTTATTGAACCAGATTAAAAAAAATATATAAATAAATAAACAAATAAATAAATAAATAAATAAACAGTTGAGAACAACTTCTCCTTTACATTGGTGGCCTGGCCAAGAAAGCTCAAACTGCAGCAAAGACTGATGTAACAGCATAATATAATATGTGTATCCCTGGTTGAAAACCCCAGATATAAAGTATCCAATTTCTTCAATACAATCTTAGGGGCCAATCTATAAAACACATCACCAAAGTCCAAAATTGGTAGTAAGGTCATTTTAATTAGTAAATACCTAGTAGTAACTTATGATACAAGAAACCCAAATTAGCTTTAATTTTTTGTTGAACAGAATGAATGTGTTTTATAAATTAAAGCAGTGCCCAGCCAAATTCCCATGTATTTGTACTCTATTACATGTTCCAGTGCCACTTGGTTTATATTTGTTATAATAAGCTCGAATCAATGTAGAAGTAAAGTTTTTATTAAAGATCAATACATTTTGTTTTATTAGCATTCAGCAACAATGATCATCATGCTCTGTTGCAGTTCTTTGATGACCAAAGACATACAAGTAAACTACAGAATACAAAACTATATCATCTGCTTAGAGGTGAACTGAGGAGTTACCAGCTGCCAAAGGAATACTAATATAAATGGAAAATAAAAGGGGGTCAATAATGGATGCTTGTGAAACACTTTTTGTAAGAGAATCAAAACGAGAAGTAAAGGCACCAGATTTGATACACTATATACGCTGATGAAAAGAGCTCTGAAATCAAGCCAATGAATTTGAACTGACCCCAATCTCCAAGTCGATTTACAGTAACATGATCTACTATTAACCATCCTCTCCATAATTTTGGAGCAAAGTAATACATTTGAAATTGGTCTATACCAATTCAACTTCGTTATGTCCACCTTTAAAAAGTGGGTACTGTACTTCTGCAGTTTGAAGAGAAAGCAGAGGCGATACCAGGGGGAGACAGGGTCACCCCTAAGTTTCACTAAAAACTACATCCCCCAGAATACCACATCTTCAGTTACTAGGCAACCATACACAAGAAAAATCCACCCAACAAAACATTATCCAATCTCTGGTTAGCCCTGTTACCATTACAGCCAATCAGAGTAAGAATTAAGAACATTTCAAAGCTACTCAGTCATTGTCAGTAGTGACGGTCATTTGCAGTGCTGCCAGATTGGCAGTTTTCCAGACAAATTTGGCTTGCTTTTAAAGCATCTAGTGGGTAAATACTGTCTTTGTCAATTTGTCTACTTTTATCATGCATGTTTTTTCTATTCCTTTCACCACAATTCCCTGTATAGTACACCAAAATTACAAATCGCACAAGTTCAGCTGAAGAAAACGGTGAACCCACCTACTTCTTTCCTCAGGTCTGATTAATATTTGGATTCTTACACAAGACTGACACTCATGTGAGTATTTGTCACAATTTAAGAACTGTATCAGTACAATTAAATAGTTTTTGTTTTTAAAATGTATTTTTAAAGACTGTATCTGCTGACAATTATGGGAAATTCAATTTTACACTACATTCTGAATAAAAGATTCTTCATTTGATCTAATCAGATCAGAAATAGCATTGCTTGTACTGTAATGCAGCAGTGTGGAGTAGTGGTTAGGGCTTTGGACTCTTGACCAGAGGGTCGTGGGTTCAATCCCAGGTGGGTGACACTGCTGCTGTACCCTTGAACAAGGTACTTTACCTAGATTGCTCCAGTAAAAAAAAAAAAAAAAAAAAACTGTATAAATTAGTAATTGTATGTAAAAATAATGTGATATCTTGTAACAATTGTAAGTCGCCCTGGATAAGGGCGTCTGCTAATTTATTTATTTTTTAAGTAAGTGCTGGTTTTTGGCTAGTTCAAAAAACACAATTTGGCTACTTTTTTGCTGTTTTCTTATACTTTATAAAATAAAATTACTATCAGGCTGTTATGTGCCATCACCATCTGCTGGAGCTATACCAGTGGATTTCACTGTAAAACTGTAGGGGACCACAATAAATTGCCTGTATGCCATAAACATACATTTTTCATACTTTCCTATTAAAATAGGTCACTGAACCTTGACTTGTTACCTGTCACAAATACTTCAGATTTGTAGGCTGGTTAAGGTGTCTGCAGTTGTGACAAACAGGGGGTTTTAGTGGCACAAATTTTGTATGCAGTATCGTAGTTTTAGATTATTAAGTTGAATGTAAAAAACAAAACAAAACAGCTTTTCCTATATAAATAGTGCAGCCATAGTAAAAATGTGTTGTATTATACTGGAAAATAATGCATACAAACATTTTCTAATCATAACTGTATTTAAAGCAGTTACTGTACAGGATGAAACAGGTATAATTTTCAATTATTCTAGAAAGACATTTCATTATAACAGAAATTCAAATACATTTGTAATAATAAATAAAACATGCAAAAAAAACATAGATTTTCTTTTTCTTCTAAAACAGCCACCAAAAGTCTAAATTTATGAAAATACAATATTTGATTTACAAAAACAAAGATGTACAACAACAATAATACAAAATATCAATATATATTATTTAAAAAACGTTTTTGCTCAAAACAGCCAACTTCCCAACGTTTCGGTATGGTTAACATACCTTTGTCATGGGAAAGTGTGCTTGAAGAACAAACAGTGGTGCTTTTGATGCCATGGTAACGACACTTGTTTAATGTACATGATATCTGAAAAGAAAGTACTGTACTTTCAGCCTGGTTTATTATCTTTCCAGCTCTGCCTCTAAAATTTCTCCCCAGGTTTCAGCATCCAAAGGATACATGCTCTTGGCTGGTAGTTCAGTAGAAGAAAGAATGTTGCTGTAGCACCCACTCAGCCATTGTTTTTTCACATACCCTTTGCGATAGTTTCTCACTAAGGTGACCTATAAGGAAACAAAAAAACAAAGCATTTACAAAACCTCAGAGATAAGCCATCTAATCGTGTGTTATGCTTCTGCTACCTACTAGCTGAAGCTTAGATGAGTTTGTTGCATTACAGTGCACTCCGTTTGATTCTTATAAGCAGTCCAATATGATTACTGTGGTGAAGTGGTGCAGAATCAGTATGTTAGTTTGAGAATAATAAGAGCTTGTTCCCTGCAGTGTAATGGGTTGACCACTACTAGTTCCCGCATGTTAGAGTCCTGCATCAGGTTGGGTACCCGCGGGGCCCGCAAAAGCAGGTCAAAAAAAATTATTTGAACCACCAAAAATGTTTTCTGTCCTTGTAGCATACTCGTCTGTAACCCTTTCCCAAATAACATATTAGAAGGTAAATGTACCAGTATTTCCTGCATTAAAGCAAGAGGCGATTAGGGAGGAGTCAGCTGACTAAGCAGTGTTGTTCTCGCTTGTTTGATACATCGCAAGATCTTTTTATCACGTCTGCTTCTTGGTGATATTAAAAATGTTTCTGAATGAGGTGAAACAAAAGATAGCGCAGGGTGTAGCTCCCTTTCAACTGGTGGCACGAAAGGAATACACAGGTATTTTATAGTAAAGTAAGTAGAGACAGTTATTAAGTTACAATTTCAAAATATATCCAGACCACTAGAGAAAGCTACCACGCTGTATAGCCTATTGTATAAACTCAATCACTTGACAGTGCCTAGTTTAACTGCTGTGTGGTTTTACGTGTAATGGCTTTTGAATTAAAATGACATTACAGTACAGTATTTTACTGTCAGGACTACCACTGCATTTAAGTATCTGTGGCTTACTTATTTTCAGTTGCGATGCAAATCTCACAGTTCTTCACTAAACAGATTTGAGTTTCAAAACAAACGAAAAAAAAGTGTCATGCCTTGCACTTGAAGATAAACAGGCATCTCCTTGCATCCCCAGAGTCTTACAATCTCAAAAGCTACAAACTGGATAATCATTACTCTAGACATATAATAGACCTATGTAAAACTCTAGTGCGATACATTCGTACTTATGGGTGTCTCCACTGTACATGTTGATGAAGGTCTGCAGTTATAAAACGTTGTAATGTTAAAAAAGAAATTAACAATTCAGTGTTATTTTAAACACTCAAAAGTACTGTATGTCTAAAGTGTTAGTAGGTCCAATAAATACAAAAAATGTAAATTACATTTTGGTTAAAAAACCTGGTGTAAAATATTTGAATGCTGACATGCCAAAATAATGCTGCCCTTATTTCAATCTTTTATTAACGTGTCCGTGATTCATATCCAGAAAAAAGAAAAAGCTGATTTTCCAACCATTAGTTTCAGTTGTTCTATACCGACAGGGATCTAAATTGGCAAACAAAGAGCAAGGCCAAAATAGCCTTCAGTCCAATACATTTGTAGAGGGCACCAATGCCACTAAACCTAAGTCCAGGCAAAGTGTATGTTGTGTAATTTTGCTTAGGAGTAATATATAAAGCTAATTATTAGCCACAGAAAGAAACAACATGGTTGGAGTAAAGGCACTCCGCGTGGAGTGCAGGATGCGCCTATAGCCTGGAGGTCGGCGGTTCGAGTCCAGGCTATTCCACCGACCGTGGATGAGAGCTCCCAAGGGGCGGCGCACAATTGGCTGAGCGTCGCCCGCGTAGGGAGGGCTTAGGTTGGCCAGGGTATCTTCGGCTCACCGTGCACCAGCGACCCCTGTACACTGTCCAGGCGCCTGCAGGCTTGCCTATAAGCTGCCCAGAGCTGCGTTGTCCTCCGGCGCTGTAGCTCTGAGGTGGCTACATGGTGGGCCTGCAGAGTGAAAAAAAGCGGTTGGCTGACGGCACACGTTTTGGAGGTGTGTTCGTCTTCACCGTTCCCGAGTCAGCGCGGGGGTGGTAGCGGTGACCTGAGCCTAAAATAATTGGCTATTTCAAATTGGGAGAAAAACGGGGTAAAATAACTCCCCCCAAAAAAACAAACAAACAAATATGGTTTAAAGCTATAAATACTGCAAAAATGAGTAATTAAAAAGAGTTTATTTTAATCATTAATGTTACAAAAAGGTCAAATAAAATTGTTACATTTTAATAGCATTATAAGCCCAATATACACTCCTTGCAAAGAAGCGGCTCTTTTGTACAGCGATATTGGCACTATGCTTTAGTGCGAGAGGTCCCAGGTTCGTGCCCGCCCTCCGCCCTGTGTGATGCGCCTGCCTGCGTTAAACGAGAACGCTACAGTATAAATACTCCGGTAAACATAAATAAAAATCACAATACTCACACTTTGACGTTTTTTGTACGACTCAAGAAAAGCTACGGGTACAAATCACAAAGTTACGACTACGACTCAAAAAGTTACAAGTACAACTTACAAAATTATGAGTTGGATAGAGCGTGAAATCGTTGTCAAAAATACGTCACAGAAGACACAGTGAAGGCTATTGATTGGGGGAAAAATCGATGAGTATTTAACAGCGCATGCGTCCCGCACCTTGCATTGATGATAGAAGGGAAGGAGTGGCTGTATGTTGGTGAAATGTGTAGGTGGAATTTTCAAAGCGGGAATATGGCACAAAGTCACCCAACAGACAGACAGTCTCAGTCTCAGCAAAGATCTTCTATATATAGAGTTCCAGTGGAGACTTTTCTCCTATCTCTGTAATGTAGTCTGCTTCATTCCCTATTCAAAGCTTTCTCTTTTGAAAATGATTACATTTTTTAGCAAGATTCACCTGGATTTGTATATAGACACCCCTCCTTAACACATAAGTGTTATTATTTCTACAATTGATGTTTTCACTTGGCCTAACAAGTGCTCTTTTTGCCTAAGTGCTGTCTGAAATTGCCAGCTCTTATATTGTTTATGTCTTAATTATTTAAAATAGTGTCTTATTAAAAAAAAAAATACATTGTATGTCTATGTAAATTAATAACAACTGTTTCATTTTAAAAAGCTGCAAATTTACATCTAAAAAAAAAAAATCACCCGGTCTTAGCTCAGTTTTCCATTGCACAGTAGCTAATCATGCATTGATAAAAAGTGGGAACAAATCGAACTGGCCATTTTTGAAAAACAGAATTTGGTATTCCCAAGAATGGAAAAATTAGTAGCCCTAAAGGTGGTTACAATTGAAGGCAGTGCAGATGCCAGTGTTTTATGCACCAGTATAAAGCAATTTTAATCAGGCCACCAGTTAAGCATGCAGTCTACATCTATGATAACAACTGACTGAGCCACAATACAATGTCTTGTTTAAATTTAGTAAATTGTAAAATTGTTGAGATACTTGTGTTGGAATATTGTTTCAAAAATGTATAATGCAACAAAAATAATATATTAAAAGGGTTAATGCGTGGCCGAAGGTTTCTCACTGATAATTTACCCTTTCTCAGTCAAAATGGCAAGTTTCTCAGTATCTAGAAAGCTTAGAGGCAACGCTGGTGTGTGTGTGTGTGTATATATATATATATATATATATATATATATATATATAGACAAGATCCATTATTTCAGTTTTTAATTATAGAACTCCTATTTTATTGAATGTCAAGTCAAACACTTTTAAAAAGGTTAATTTAAATTATGTTCGATGTACCTGATGTACAGACGCCAATGTTTTGGACACCTTAAGAGTAAGTAACTTACTGTGATAAAGTAGATGCATGTTTTTTTTCCCCTCATTCATGGCCTTAATATGTGAAAAACCTTAGAAAGGAAAGTTTTTCTGTTTTGAAAATGATTTAAATGTACTAGCTCTATATTTTAACGTACAATTGCACAAAAAAAAGATCAGAATGTTAAATATACTGTGATATATATCGTATATTGTCTTTAAAATATTGTTATATATTTTTGGGTATGTCACCCACCTCTATTTGGCGCATGGCCATCGTTATTTTATTGCCCTGTGGGGATAGTGAACATGGGACTGAAGCAAATTATGGGAAGACAATGTCCAGTACATTAATTAATTACCTTCCATGAATATCCAACTCCTCGGTCACCATCAATCTCTTTTTGACAGATGGTTCTCACTGTCATACAGTGATTCCTCCACAGTTGGTCGCAGTTTTCAATAATATGGTTCCAAGCTTGACAGGTTACTGCAGCATTACACAAGCTTTTAAGGTCCAGTTGACAAAAAATCTGAAGGCTTATTTCTGGAGGTAAAATCTCAACAAAGTCATATCCCAGCCTCCTGTTTCTGACGTCTGAAAAGTTGGTACTATCTTCTAAAAAATCCCAGGTGTTTTTGTTCTTTTTATAAATCTTCTTCATCATTTCAAGTTCCAAAGCACCACTATTCAAAATGGTAAACATGTATTATAAACAACACACTTTAAATATACAAAGTGTATAAAGTAAATAGTACAGATAACATATTTGTGATTATAAAGCAGGCTACATAACTATAGTCTAGTTTCTTTTTGGACGATATATTTTTTCTTTCCTGATTTAACTAGTGACTAATCCCTTCTACAAACTTTAGTCACTTGAGAAATTCTGTAGTCATTATACTAATGCACAAGTCCTCAAGGGCTGTTACTCATTTTTGAGAACAGTTTATTTAAAACAATTTCAGCACTATGTAATAACTAGTTTATTATACTGTACCAAATAATACAATATTAATTTGATTAAAGTATACTGTATCAAAATTAGGTAAATGTAACCAAGAACCTGTAATTCGTTTCATGTTTACATCAATCAGTTAAGGTATAGGGAAAAAAAAACCCTATGTTAAACATGCAATTTATAACCATTTCATCAGCGTTGTACTGTTTCCTGTATTTTTTAATACCAGTACTGTAGTTCACGAGAGGATTTGCTACAGCACAGTAGCGGTGGACAGCAACAGTGGAGTGTGGAGTAGTGGTTAGGGCAGCAATGTGGCGTAGTGGTTAGGGCTCTGGACTTGACCGGTTGTGGGTCCAATCCCAGGAGGGGGACACTGCTGCTGTACCCTTGAGCAAGGTACTTTACCTAGATTGCTCCAGTAAAAACCCAGCTGTATAAATGGGTAATTGTATGTAAAAAAAATAATGTGATATCTGTATAATGTGAAATAATGTATAATGTGGTACCTTGTAACAATTGTAAGTCGCCCTGGATAAGGGCATCTGCTAAGAAATAAATAACATAACACTTATTTTTAATGATAATCAGTGGAAAATAATTTGGTGAGCTACTATGTAGTGTACTGTGTTAAGATTGCCGTTTATTTTCTTGCCACGTGAACTGCAGTCCGCGGCGAGTTTTTTTTAAAAGCTTGACCCAGACGCGCTTTGATCTTGAGAGGTGATTTGCCCCTCCTGCATAGTCATGTGATCTTGTTCAGCCAATCGCAGCGTTTAATTGATCCAAGCCATTTTATAATCTCCACTTAAGTAGATGGTAGAATAAACTGACCAACAAGATAACAGGGTTGTTTGCAGCAGTATCGCTTTGTGATTTCTGTGCAGGGTTCATCCACTCGCATCATTGAACAATGTCGGAAACGGCAGCATTTTGTATTTTAGGAAATTAGATTGATTATTTAAGAAAAAACACAATTGGTAATCAAGATCTGTATGCTATTTCTGAGCAAAGATGGAGCCAGGACGTGCAATTATTGCCAAGCGTTTGTTTTCCGGACATAATAAATTATATGATTAGTACACCTAGCCCATACACCCTCGAAGATCTGTGATGCTACAATTGGAAATATACAACCAGTTTATCTGTGGATGGTTTAGAGAGGTGAAGACGTGCATCATAAACAACCTTTGTCTCATTCAAACTCGGGTGCGTAACTTTTACCGGTTTTTTTTTTTTAAATTATTATTATTATTATTATTATTATTATTATTATTATCATCTTATTTGTGATACCATGTTATATTTATACAAAAATTAAAAGACCCAAACATATTAAAACAAATAGCAAGTTTACAAATGTTTCTTTTCGCGTTTGACTTTTTGCTAAGACATGAAGCCAATAAAAAATAAATCTTTTTAAATACAGGAATTATCTCTTTTCTAATCCACTTTGTGATAACACTGCATTCTGCGTGTTGCAAAATCAAACATAATTATTAATATATTGAGGTATTTATATATATATAAAAAAACTATATTGAGGTATTTAATCATTAAAAAATATATGTTGCTCAATTTATATTCTTATATTACTGTAACTTATTTATATTATTTCTGGAACAGGACATTTCAAATAACTACTATTAACTACTATTCAGTAATGCGGTAAAAGTAACATACCTAAAATGAAATGTCGTGAACATACTTAGCTGCACTCCTCAGGTCTGCCCTTGATATATTAGCTAGCCACTTGCCTAATCTTCGTTGTGTTATGTCTTATTTTTTTCATCTTACAATTGTATAACCCTTATAAAATGAAACGTTGTCTCGTCCGTGCCTACTGCAACAGCCAATAACTACACAAGTGTTCACCATTTTTTTCATAAAAGCAAACTAAACTTTATTTAAGGTCTGAAATCGCTTTAAGTGAATCAGAGATATGGCTTGCCTGCCCATCGTCAGCTCGAGACAACCGATAAGGATCGCGTGACTTGAAACGTCATTCGAAAACACTCTATAGTAGTCAGCAGAATCTTTTCAAAAATAACTTCCTGCTAAAATGGGAGTTTCCTTAGGTTGTTTTACTCTAGCTGAATTGTTAGATGTACAATACTGAGCTGTCGGTACAGTCTGTCACGGCGATAGATTTTAAAATACAATTAACGTTTTACAACACTACGATATCTAGTCTTATGAAATTGCTTGTAGTTTTGAATTATATAATAATACTACACATTATATATATATATATATATATATATATATATATATATATATATATATATATATATATATTATTGTGTATTGTTAATACACTTTTTAAAATAATAATAATAATTAACCACGCACAATGCTTTGTGTTTACGGCCCAAATCTTTGTTGTCAAGTAATGTCGATTGGCAAACTTAATGTAAGCAAAATAAAACCAACATACAAATGGGAACTATTTGTACTGCATGAAAATATACGATTTAAACTCAAATCCATCCATATACGTATATTTTTAGCAATACAAACATAATTACGTGTTAAACAAATAAGTAAAACTTGCAGCTGAACATTCATAACGTGTTTTGTAGTTTCACCTTACCTTCTATTATGAAAGCTTACCGTTTAAATGCCGAGTTCAAATTATTGTTTGTTTACTGTGATGTCATTACCCTCTCCCCACCCCCCCGACAGGGCGTATGCTTAGAATGTTGTGTTGCTCACTGGAAGCTTGGGAGATGTAGTTTATTAAAACGAAAAAGCCCATTACTACAACTGAGAATAGAGAAAGCCAAAGACTACATTTTCCAGATTTCCATAGACCATTAAGTTTGGGCATTCAAATAACAAGATAGTGAAAGCTACCCACGTGATATCTTGACAGCTACGTTACCGACACAGATAGGAAGAAGAGAGAGGTATGTGCTGCTGTATCAAGTGTTGAACCTGTAGCAAGTTTATCCTAAACAAAATCTTAGTTTATAAGATTTATTTGTACTGAAAGAATCTCCGTTATAACCGCCGGATAGTTTACTGGTTTCTAGCTGTTTAAGTTGGTACTTAAGTTACAACAAGAACAAAAAGTCAGTTATATTTAATAACAGTATTTAAAGCTTATTAACTTTGAATGCTTCGTGAGAACGTTTTCACCTCATTATCCAATTCTAAAATATTTTCTACAGATGTATATAAAAAAAATGTTGAATGATTTGGACTTTTCCTAAGCTAAGTGTATGACCGTCATAATAGCACAAGGTTAAAACTATTGTACTACTCTGAGAGTGTCTGGTTTTAGACTCTTGGGTGTAGTCCCATTTTTATACTTCAACAGTCGCAGACAAAAATATTAGCACCCTACACTTAATATAAGATAATTCAAGAAAACATGTTAAATACAAGCATTTAGTGAACATTAGCACTAATCAATATGACAAAGACCATGTTTGTTTGTGACAAAAGTATTGGCACTTTTACAATAAAGGTCTGTAAAAGTGTAATATAACTAATTACAATATATATATAAATTGTTTGAAAACCAGTACACAGTAATTAAGCTGCATTATAAAGTTAATAGCCAGAAAAACAGGTAATTATACCAGTAGTTTTGGCAACTGTACAAGAACTGTACAAAGGCACTGGGAGGCTGTGTGGTCCAGTGGTTAAAGAAAAGGGCTTGTAACCAGGAGGTCCCTGGTTCAAATCCCACCTCGGCCACTGATATTGTGTGACCCTGAGCAAGTCACTTAACCTCCTTGTGCTCCCTTTCGGGTGAGACGTAGTTGTAAGTGACTCTGCAGCTGATGCAGAGTCACTTACAACTACATAAGTGACTCTGCAGCTGATCACACACCCTAGTTTCTGTAAGTTGCCTTGGATAAAGGCGTCTGCTAAATAAACAAAAATAAAATAAACCGCCTAAAATATGCCAAGAAATATGAACATGAATGTGAAGCATTGTTCAACAAAATTCTCTGGTCCATAGTACTTTTCCCCAAAAATGGACCACAGTATGTTTGGAGTAAAAAAGGGAAAGCCTTCAATGAAGAAAACCTTGTACCTAAATTTAAATATGGGGGCGTTTGAGCTGTTTAGGGACTGGATACATTCATGTGATTGAAAATCGAAAGAACGCAGCCATGTATCAAAACATTTTACAAAGTACAATGATACCTTCTGCTCGTAGGCTGATTGGTAGACAGTTTATCTTCTAAGACGACAAAAACCCAAAGCATACGGCTAAATCAACTCGGGAATTCTTGAAGAAAGCGAAGATCAAAGTTCTGGAATGGCCAGATCTCAGTACAATAGAAATGCTTTAGACTGATCTGAAAAAAAGCTGTAGCCAAACATTGTGTATCCAATCTGTCTGCGCTGAAGGAACGAGGCCCAGATTTAACCAACAAGATGTAACATATCATATTATCATAAATACTAAAGTAGGGGTCCCAATAATTTTGTCATGAACAAATACTTCAAAAAAAAAAAAAAAAAAAAAAAAGTTTTTTTTTATAAAGCTTATTTGTTAAGTTACTATTCATTGTGTATTTTGCTTTTTGTTTTCTTAAAAAGTGCTTAAAGTTTACAAAATTCTTGTTCTTAATCTACCTTGAATTATGATTTAATAAGTGCAGGGTGCCAATACTTTTATTTGAAGGTAGGTGGCACTGTCATGCAAGGTATTGTTACAGATGTTAGCACACTGATAACTTCTTATGAAAATAATGTTCTTGAAACCATTTTAGATAGTGTGTCTGGGAGCAAGAAAGAGGGGCAACATGATTCTCTTTGGGTCAAATCTTTCTTGAATTGTCTCCCAAAGTATACTACTGCTGCAAACATATTGACACCCATTTAGTATAATTTTCTTTCCTAGCCTATATTACAGATCTCATTTTTAGCTACTACATTTAGGCATTACACAAATATGTTTATTACATGCATTACTTCGCACAATATTAGTTTATCATACATAAACTCAAGGTTAACATCTATTTATGCATATTAAGGACGAAAAAACGGTTTTACATTCATTTTTCATGAAGTATAATAATTTTGAGGCTTCAGTTCAATGTAGACTATGACTTTGTATGCTCTCCTTTAATCGTATACTGTACTTTCATTTTAGGGATTAGTAGGCTACTTTTATCTGTTCTTCCATTTATTTTCGCCATGGCTTTGGTGTCAATATAACAGCTGTTTGATTTGTTTTCAGTGTGTCTCTTTGGATCATGCAATTCAGTTACCTAGCATCACACTTAATTGGATATTATTGGGGCATATGTACGGTGTCTGTATTAGCGAGGAACTACTGTATCGTAATATGTTCTTTTTCACATACCATTTTACTCCATGTTCACAAACCATTCGATGTGAAATGAAAAGCCCCTTAGATTTTTCCACTGGGAATACTTTGTTTTTTTTTTCCTGAAAAACAAACATTTCTATTTTCAGTTTATAAACAGGTACAGTAACATACGTTTTCCTAGAAAAATATATACAGTACCATCACTTCCCCTTGTAGGCAACAAGCCTGGTGTAACAAGATAGACAAAATAATTATTGATTCATATTACTTGGGTGCAGAGCTAATCAATCAACCTTGGTCAAACTTAAACTGCTTATGATATGCTATTTTTTTGATTAAAGTCACACATTGTTTTGCTGATGTAGCAAACACTAGCTGATCTATAATATAAGCAGACACAAAAATTGCATTCCCGCCAGAGTAGTGCCAACAGCATAATCAGCAGGGTAATGAATTTATCATCAGCCTGCAAGTGGCTGGGGGTTGACTCAAATCTACAAACTTTGGAGCATCCCTAGAGTGATTTTATTTTTATTTCTGGGTCAACTTAAAT
Organism: Acipenser ruthenus; assembly: GCF_902713425.1. Classification (NCBI taxonomy): domain Eukaryota; kingdom Metazoa; phylum Chordata; class Actinopteri; order Acipenseriformes; family Acipenseridae; genus Acipenser; species Acipenser ruthenus. The sequence continues at coordinate 69,447,423 of NC_081193.1, read as the reverse complement.
GGAAGATACATTTTAAGAATTTTGTTATCTTTTAGAAAATGAACACCATAGCAGCTTCTAATTTAAGTTGATATATCTAACCCATACCTTACTGTATTTGTGTTTGAATTTGACATCCAGTTGTTCAGACATGATACTAAAATGTATCGTCGGGCCCGACCTTCTTGTGTGAATATCTCATGCACCGTAATCGCTAGCTTCCTGTGTTTGAAAGTACATAATTAGAGCTTTCCAATGATGTATCGTATATCCTGAACAGACGTTCCTAAGTGAAACTACAGCAAACTGAAACTAAGCCTTGAGTTATGTGGCATGAGTCAGCTCCTAAGTTTTGTTTGTTGCTTGTTACTTGGTCGCTTCAACAGATAGCGTTCCGGTTTCAACGTCATTTAAAAGCGTAGGCTTTGCGCTTTCCATTGATGTCAGGCATGCCTGTATGTGTACTTTCTACCACCCCCTCATTCAGTACTCCAGTGCTGTGACACGCAGCAAATCGGTAGGTGTGTTCAAGTACCTGTAACTCGAAAACAGAAAGAGCTTTCCAATGATATCTCACGTGCCCAGGTGACATGTTCCTAGAATAAACTACAGCGTCCAGAATACAGTGGTGCATTCACTTACTAGGAGACAGCTGTGTGCATTGGGCCTCTTATCCATTTTGCATAGTATAAACAACACATTATACCAAATGATGGCTAGAAGTAAAGGAAAAGCACAATAAAGTGTTCATATACATGTACATTTTCATTCATTCATTTACTCCAGTTGTTAGTTGTTTTATTGCTGGGGTCTGGTTGGACCCCTGGTTACCAGGAAAGTCAGTTTTCCAACATGTCCTTATGAGAGTTAATGTGATTGTTTTGTGGCCACTAGTTTTAACCTCAAGAACTGTTAACAATACACCCTTCATATTTTTCCACTTTGCAACCACTTCTGAATTTTTGAATATTAGGAGAGATGCTGTACTTCTGTACAGTAGGTCAACCAATAAGTAACCACTTTCTTATGAGAATATAGAATAAAGTGATATTTGCCATGTAGCAAACACCTTAGCAAAATGGGACCAAAGAAGACTGAGATTTCAAACAAAATACTTATTCTTTTAAGTCATGTCTAGCAATACACTAATCTGCAACTGTGGGGCCACAGAATGCAAAATATGGGTCATTCCATGTGCCATGAACACAAGTCGAAACTTGAATTACATGTTGATGGTATTTAGAAATTGACCCATGCCAGTACCAATGAAAGTTCAAAGATTCCTAAAATCATCTCTTGAAGGTTGTGCAGTTTTTACAATGCTTTTGAACAATATCTCATTTGATACATTAACCAATGAATTAATTAATCTAAAATACACAGCAATAAAATGGGTAAATTGCGTTTTTTTTCTTCTTCTTCTTCTTCTTCTTGCTGTGATGATGTTTGTCTCCAATACTGAGATTGAATATTTAATAGCTGCATGAAACCGTCTTTCAACAAAAATGACAGCTGGTGTGGAATCCTAACTAAACATTTTTGATTTCCTCATTCCGGAAAGCAGTGTGAGGCCATTACCTTTCAACTTCACAGAGCAGGTAGAGTATTAAAGGTCAGAGACTCATGATTGCAACATCATAAGCAAAAAAAATGTATTCAAAGCAAAATTAAAATGTATTCCATGAACATTTCACATTTTGTGATGATGGTGCATCTAATATACATAAGTCTGAATATCAACAAGTATTGCAGTATTGTTTTATTGTTGATACTGTTGAGCAATAATGAGCATTATTTGGGGTGTTTTCTCTATAGACTTACTGTACTCTACAGTTTCGTCCAAAAAAATTGCACTCTGGAGTGTTGATTCACATGGAATGACCCATATCGAGAATGAAAGGTAAAGAAAAAGCCATTGAGGATTTTTAATTAGAATCTTTTACTTTGGGGAATGTTCGTAGAAATTGAAGAAAGTGTGTGGGTAGAAGAAATGGTGCCTTCAACAGTATCTTTTAAAAGTAAGCAAAAGACAAAATTCGGGGATGCCTGGAGTGTCCAGGGAGGTTTTATCAGAGGTGTGTTGTGCTAAGAACGGGAGCCTCTGATGTGTTCAATTAGGATTTGAAGAATCCAAATGAAAGTGAATTGCACAGATTTCACCTGTCGTAAAATACTGTATAAAACACAGTAGCTTACTGTTCTGTAAGTATAAACAGAACACCTATGTGGTATGCACTATCTAACAAATAAGATTGGTTTGCACATATAAATGCAGTACATTTCTGAAAAAGTCTGTTATTACCTATACCGATTTTATTATGACAGAGCATTGATTCATCTTCGTGGTTTGTCTACTGCTGGTTCTGAACAAAGTGTCCTAATAGCCACTACATTGAGCAGTGATTATACCTATTATCAGACAATTCCATACTAAATTGTGCATCCTTGTTCAATTAAAAATGCCACAGAACCTTTCCCAACAACTGCTCTAGCTTTCTTTGCTGACATTTTAAGTTGAACTGACATTTAGAAATCATTGCAGCAAATTAAACCAGAATTCTGTTTTGCTAAGGCTCCAAATAGCATTGCTTTTAAGAAAGCATAGTCATTTCATAATTGCTTTATTTTGTACAGTATGCTTATTCAGTGAAATGGCATTCTTGGTTGAACACATTTCTCATAGTTTGATGGCCTTGTGTTCCCTGAAGTTTTGATGGTGCAGTGTTTGCCACAAATGACCAAACTCAAACAAATAGTTTCATGAAAAACATAAAACAGGTTCCCGAATTATAACCTTCAGTAACTTGGACACAATCAGGGGCCTGTTGCACAAAAGTGGTTTAAAAAAGCCAGGTTTAGTTTAAGTTATCTGGTTTGAGTTAACAGGATATAACTTAGCAGACTAACTCTGTTGCAGGAATGTAGACTAAGTTTAAATTAATTGAGATAACTCAAGCTGGGTTAATGTTTCTATATATGCGCGTGGAACCAACTGTTTGAGTGTGTTGTCATGGTAATCTTTATTAACGGTCATCTGAAAAAATGGAGAAGAAGGAAAGGATGACTTTTTTTATACTGCTTCCGAGCAAAAAAGTTTAGTTTCAACGTATGATAATGTTAAAGAATTAAAAAAAAAAAAAAAACACAGCTACTGCCAATAAAGCCAGAGTGGCAGCCTGGCAAACTGTAGTTGACGCTGTTAACGTGTAAGTATACAGTCGTATCCTGAGTACACAATATATGGTCATAATTTATAGATATAATATCCTAAAGAATATATAGACAGTACTATTTTTATTTCACGTATTTTTATACATAATTAAACTATTTTATATATCATCCCATATATTTTCAGATTCATAGTTTGTTGCATTCTTTAATGATTTATAAAAAGTTAATATAATAAACCACATTTTTACAGTTTTGTCAGCTGGCTCGTTAGTTCTCCAAGACCCTACTCAGACAGACCCAGACCCAGCCGTATTTGAATACTACGTAAACGATGTAAGTTAATTTAATTAATTTGATCACATGTATGCTTATTTTTTATTCACACTAACATTCAAATTGAGTTTTAAATATACTGGGAAAAGTTATACTGTAGCTACTCCTTTGTATGTTGAATCTAAAGTAGATAAGGATATAGAAATTGTGATAACTGACGCATTGCATCTTACAGTCGCTACATTTTTGTGACGCAGAGCTTGATAAAACCCTGGAAAAGCTTGAGGTGGGACACTACATCGTATTTATTCATTAAAATTAAGTTAAAATTAAATATAAATATAAATCCTGAGAATATATATATTTTAGCTCAAAGAGCCAGCTGCCCAGCATTTCGATATGTTGTACATATCTTTTTCAAGGGAGCCTATATATATAAAATTCTGATTCATATTTTAAAAGACGACTGTAATTAATTTATTGAGTTAAAATTAGCTACATTATTCATGAGAAACGAATATGAATGTCATTATGAAATGTATTTTAAAGTTCTGTTACTGCAATGTTCATGATTCTTACATAATAAATAGTATATATTTTATGAAATCTTTGTAGAATCCAGAAGTAGAAAATCAAGACCAACCACCTACTTTAGACAAGGCTAGTCCTTTGCAACAATCAATTATATATCAATATATCTCACTTATATTATTATACTTTAAATAAGCAGTGTATACTCACGTTGATTAACTGTAGTCAGTGATGTGTTCAGTCTGTTATTGGTTACTTTGCTGAAGATATATAAAGTACTATACTAAGTTATATTTTCCATTAACAGAACACACCAACAAAACCCCCAAATTCAATGGAAGTCCAGCGGATCTACCTTAAATATTTAAATAATGAAATAGAGTACCGGCAGTTAAAGATGCAAAAAATTAAATTGGAGATTAAACTTTTAGAGAAGCAATTAAATGTAAGCTAATTTGTCACAGTGTTTGGTCATTATGCTATCACTATCCTTTCGTTTTGTCAGTTCACATTTCTGCTAATATTCAAAGAGCCTTGTGTAACAAAATGTATATTTATAATTAAGCATATTTTCTTTACTTTTCAGTCTGGACCTTGAAGCTTGACAGCCATATGTTATTATTATGTAATGTTCCTAAATATCGTTATGAAATTGTTATAAGTTTGTGCCATTTTTGTTAATGGGGTTCTTTTTTTTAGTTGTGTTTTTTAAATTTAGAATAAAAATATATAGTATATTTATTTTTAATGTATAATTATAATGTATAAATGTATCATATGTTAACCACATTTTAATAAAGTATATTAAATCAGACCACATTGTTAATGTATTTAAATACAATTAATGTATTTATTAAGAGACAATAAACACTTGAACTGTAGGCATATCTAACTAAAATACCCGGCAGCAATGGTGTCTCTAACAGCTCTACCATCTTGGTTTGCCTGCCTGCCAGGCTGGTTGAAGTTCCCTCGCAGCTTTCTGATTGCAATATTATGGCGTACAACACATGCCACTTTGATGTCACAGGCCCTTTGTTGTATCACCCGGAGGCCCTTTAGACATGCAAATCTGGCTTTCAGGATGCTAAAGGCCATTTCAGTTTTTACTCGAGTCTTGCATAAAGACATATTGAATTTAGACTGAGAGGTGGATGGAAGGACTCCAATTCCACAGACTGATTAACGTGGGAGGCTGTGATCACCTTGGGGAGGAAAAAGCAGGGTTGGTGTGCAGAGACACCCTGCTGCCATCCTCCCAAATACGCATACAGGAGCTGTGCACAGACAGCGCCTGCAGCTCACTGACCCACTTAGCGGAGGTGATAGCCAAGAGGAAGGCTGTCTTCATAGACAGGTACTTCAGCTGTATGGAGTGTATGGTCTCAAACGGGGCCTTCGTGAGAGCCTCCAGTAAGGCTCCATTCGGGGGGGGGGGGGCGCTACGCAAATGTGCCTACACTAACCGCACGGTCACACACACCTGGTCAGCGTGTAGCATGTACCAGGGAGACACAAGGCGGAAGCCGCGGTGGGCGACTTGAAGCAGACAGCAAAAACACGGTAGAAAGATAGTATAGGGGAGAGCACACTGTTTGTTTACAAGGCCCTACTCACCGAGGTGGGCGGGCCTACGCAGCCAGCAGGGTCTACTCGACAGCGGGGATACGGCAAAGTCTAGCCCCGTGGAGGAGAGCGCGGCTGGAAGAGTCACTCAACAGCGGGGATACGGCAAGGCCTAGCCCCGTGGAGGAACTGTGTACTCTCAGAAAGAATAGACAACCACTTGCGGATGACTGCACAGGCAGTCGCTCACACACGACAGACAGATACAAAGAAGCTCTTTTCTATCAACATGCTCAGCTCAACACAGAGGTCTTACCGTACCGTCTTGAGAAGGAAAAAGAGAAATAGCTTCCTTTGGATGAGAGTTTTATCCCCTCGGTGGGCAGGACCGAGTGCATCATCCCAGGAATGGGCCTACTGGCTGGTATAGAGAGCTCAGCAATACCTACCCAATGGGCAGGCATATCCCATACGTAATGTCATTGGTGGTCATCTTCGAATTGAAAGGGAACCCTGTATAAGTCAAAAAATGTATTAATAATAATGAAACATGAAAAATGATAATAATAATAATAATGAAAAAATAATAATAATGAAAAATTAAAAATATGTATGTATATAGATGTTTTTTCCTTATTTATATGGACAAAAACATTAAATATATATTATAATAATAACCTGCAATAGCATAGAATGCTTCCTTGTTCCGCTTCACTGGACCATGTCTGGGAAATTTCACGAAGACTGGCAGCAGCTTGTAAGGTACACTTTCCTTATAGCTCTGCATATTGTTGCCTTATTAAGATTTTCAGCATTGCCGACTGTATACAAAAATGTCCCACAGGCCATAAATCTTAGACCTATGCCGAGTACCTGTATATGAGTAAGGGCTGTGCTCTGTCAGGTTGGTTGCTCAATGGAGGGTCTTAGGAGATCCTCCAGATACAGGATACCATCTGTAGAGAAGCGGTATCGCTCACACAAGGTGGAATCTGGATTATTAATCTGATCCTGGCGATCACTGAACACCCTCTCCCAATGAAAAGCCCTTCTTATAATTATAGCACCAACATCTACCACTCTCTGTATAAAAGGTGACACCACTTTTCTTTTCAGTTTTAAAAGTCAGGATTAATCTTTGTTAACCTGCTTTGAAGCATGTTTGTAGCAAGTTAAATTTTAAAACCAAAAACGTATATGTAATAATTTTGGTGGGAAACCTTGCTGCATGCATATTGTAGTGAGAAATATTTATAATTAATTCAGAGGTGATGCTATCATGGAAGCCACAGATCATTGCTCTGATATATTATGTATGCATTCTAGATGGTAACTGGGGTTTGAAAGTTCTGGGTTATGTTTAAAATAGAAAATAAAAATAATGTAACGTCAGGTGGGCTATATACTATTAATGAATCCTCTCACAAGCCAGTGCAAGGTTGCAGTTACACAGCTAGGGTGGCTAATGTAACATTTACCTACAACACTCTCAAGCCCTTTTGTTTTCTCTGTACCAAGCTAAAGTACTACCATTTATTCCTGGACCTATAGTATTAAGACTGCCTCATTTTAGCATATAATTTCCTGTTTACTGAGTTTGCCACCACAAAGTGCTATTTAATGAGCTGAACACCATTAACCATTGTTTAAAGATTTTTTAAAGTAATGCCATACATCTTGGTGTCAGTGCTTATAAGTAGTATGTGTTTAAGTCTAAAACACAATTGGCTTTATTTTCAAATTTACTCCAAATCATCATGAGTGCAATCAAAACACCAATTACTAAAAAGAATGAGAGACGACTTTAGACTGCTTACTAGCCCCTACATTTAATTTAGTTGTTTATTTGTGGTTTGGTAACTTTATTTGGTGTATTTTACTGTCTGAAAAAAACACGCTAATGATGATTTGTGGTAAAAAGCTGATAATGTTGCCCAGAACTACCATATATAAAAACAGGTACCAATTAGCCACATGTACTGTAACTGGTTCAGTTAGCTTTCAGAACATTTATTTATGCTTGGAGGATGTGTGTGTGTTGTATTGATTTACACGTGCTATAAAGATTAAGGCCTGCTGTGAGGATGTTTGCTGCTGCGGTCTTTCAAGTAAACATGACGAGATTATTGTCCTGATTAAATAAATAGTACCTCAACCATTGTAAGATACATACACATGATAGACTATTCAAACACCCCTCTTGTTGTAGTTGAGCAAACCAGTGCAACACAAAACCACCACTACAATTCTGGAAACTTCTGGCAATTTAAAAGGGCAGTTGATGTATCTGTACTGTTGTTTTACATTTTTATAGGAACTACTGTAAACATTCCCCTTTCTGTTAAAACCGCAGACTATGAACTTAGTCGGACTGTATTTCTTATATTTTGGGTTACCTGCACTTTTTCTTTATGTAGATGTTTCTTTGGGACTCTCACTTAATCTTTTGTTGCAGGATATTTCTAAAACCAGAGAAAGTTTGGGCACTGGCATCATTTTATTTTTGACTTCTGGCCACACAAAGAGCACAAGCTAAATATTTTTTTTCTTGCCCTTCCCTTGCAGATTTAATGTATAATTTTGTTGCCCCTGTCAAATCCAGGAAAGGGGGTGTATACTATAGTATAGAGCTTAATGTAGCTTTTTATTAAACTGTTTTTCAGTAATGTTTCATCTGTGAAGGCTGTTTACTGTGACAGTCTACTTTGTGAACAGATTAGGGTTTTGCAGAAGACTGTGTTAAAGACTGCAGTTGCTATGGCTCAGAACTCTATGTAAGTGGTTGTCTCCAGAAGCTGTGAAAACACTGTAGATTCTAGAAATAATGAAGTCTAGGACTAGTGTGTTTCCCAGTGGCAATAACTGTACAGTAACTGTTGAGAGTAGTGCATCATATCATCTTTGAGGGGGTGAAAAGAGTAAGATTCAGACAAAATACCAAGGGCCATATTTTCAAAGCATTTCCTCCACTCTAATTAACTCCTATTTTCTTTTTTTATCGGGATAAAAAAATCTTAATGTTACAGAATGAGAAATAAACACACCGAGAGTGCTGATGAGAACATTCATTATATTACTTAGTTGTTTGGTTCCACTTTCGTAAAATTAACAGGTGTATTACCTATAAAAATCACCGTAAATGATAAACAGCTATCTACAAATCACAGCCTACTAGAAGTTACTGAAGATCAGCTCCAAATCAAAACGGTATGTATCTCCTTAATCTTTCCCTTCTGGATTTTACTTAAGGTAGGGCTAAGGAAAGGCTTTAAAAATAATTAACAGATAGATTTTTTTCCATTTTCTCACCAATCATTATTTAAAACGTTTAAAGTAAATTACCAACAATTCATTTAAGATTGGGTCATTTATATGCATTCTGGAACCAAAAAAGGTCAGAGGTCAAAATTCAGGGCAATGCATTTTAAGACGACCAATACATATTACAATAAGTGTTCTTAACCAGTATTTGTGGTCTGAAAAATATGAATTGACTTTGAATTCTGTTTTGTGGACTTTTGGAAAGACGTACCTCATTTGTTTTTTCATACACATCCAAGAAAAACACAAATAATTAAAAAATAATAATAAACATGTCCACTTTTTTTAGTCTTGTATGGCATGCAGACAAAAAACGAATATGGTGACCTTTCACTTTTCTAGCTTTAAAACATTTCTATACATCTGTTCTTTGAAACAAAACCAAAATATGAAGATATAATGAATTATATGCAGTAAAAAGCACTCATGAGTAAGGGTCAGTCCGCACACAGATTTCAAACAAGAAATCAGTTTTTAGTAATTGAAAAATGTTCTCTATGCCTCATAGTTACTCTGTGTTTTAGAAGCAGTGTTAGCCCATTGAGTACATCATTTTTGACCACTTTTTACACTTACATGCAGCACATTTTGTGTTGACATTGTAGCAGGATTTTTGAGAACTGCCTGCTGTAGAGTGGTGTTTTTTCCCCAGTGTGCCTTTTTTTGCATATACTGTATACGATCGCTCGTTATGATCACGTTGACTTCTTCTGCTGGCACATGTTATTATTATTATTATTATTATTATTATTATTATTTATTAGCAGACGCCCTTATCCAGGGCGACTTACAATTGTTAGAAGATATCACGTTATTTTTTTCATTCAATTACATTATGTTTTACACATTATTTATACATACAATTACCCATTTATACAGTTGTTTTTTTTTACTGGAGCAATGTAGGTAAAGTACCTTGCCCAAGGGTAGAGCAGCAGTGTCCTCCACCGGGGATTGAACCCATGACCTTCCGGTCAAGAGTCCAGAGCCCTAACCACTACTCCACACTGCTGCACATGTGTGATTGAGGACGTTTTTCTAAACGGAATGAGGTTTAAAAAACATTTGGAAGCAAACTTTTCTTTCAGACTGGGAGCTGACATCTTCACGCACGCTGTCAGGACTGCCTTAAATGATACAAAACATGACCCAGAACGTATGCAAATTAGCAAAAGGTAATGATTCATCACGCACATATGACCTTTCCTTAGCCCTACCTTAAATGGCAACACTGCACATCTACAGGTGAATGTTATACTGATATGCCTAGGGTGCTTAGGCTATATGTACTGAGTAATATAGGCTTAATCATAAGTATTGTTGCATAGACAAATTATACTTGATGTTTGCTTATTTTAGAATCACATTTTTAAAGTCAAAGCTGTCTTTGCCTTTTAATGTTCTCTCATTTCTTACTGCTGTTTAGAACTCATCAGCAAGTGTTTAAAGAAATCGTTTTGAAGGAAGTGCGTGTTGCTAATCAAGATGTAGGCTGTAAAGTTATAAATCATGGCAACCATAGTTTGTAATGCTATGACATAAGATTTAATTGAAAAAGCCTATTGATTTTTTTTTCTTCAATAAATCAACTCAATGGCCATGACCTCTTCAGTTTCTCAGTCTGATTTCGAGCCCATTTATTTTGTCCATTTCTATGTCAAAAATTGGCTTTTTTTGTGCAGATGTTTTTGTAACAGATAAGATTAATTTGGAGGTTTTTTTTTTTTTTACAGTACACTGAAGATGTGTCAGAGTAATTGAGATGGTTTGCAACAGGTAAAGTTATATAAATAAATACTTTAGTTTCTGGATGGATGTTTAATTGGTTCAGTGAAACATTTTGCGTTAATTTGGAATCCAGTGGAAACTCTAAAAGACGCTAGTACAGTAACTATTGTAGGGAAATGTGAACAGGCTGGCTGTAGGGGTGACGTCAGGCCAGAAAGAAACACACACAGACAGTACTGGCAGGTGAAACTGAGACGCTGCGGCGCTCAGTGCGTTTAATTGTAAAAATAAAAGGTTTAAACAAAAACAGCACACGGCACTCAAGGCCAAAATAAACAGACAAACAAAACGAACAGACACTAACAAACAGGGTGGACGAACACTAAACAAACAAGTATCGTGCTAATCTAACTCAGCATGTCTAGCAATTGTAATTATTATTATAATTTTAAAGATTACTCCCAACTTTCTCTCCTGTTCTCTCCACAGTGAACACCCAACCCTGAGTGAGTAAAACGTGCATCTATATATACTGTTGTGCCAGGATTCAATTACCAATTAATTCTTCACTTGAATCCCAGCACACGAACTAATTTGTGCAATCCCGTGCTCACATACTTTATCTGCACGTGAAGTGATTATGCATCGTCGTGCCTAAATACAACTATAGTATACAGACCCATTTATATCCCGTGCACCAATACCTATACACCAACAATAACACACCACACGCAACACATAACACACGCACATGGGCGAGGCACACTGCCACAGGAAAACAAATCAAAATACTTTATATGGACAAAAGAAATATTGTTAATACAATCATAATAATTTTATACAACCAAAGAAAGACACACAGGTCTAACAGTATGGCCCAGTGTTAATGCTTATATTATCACACAGACGTCCATGGAGTCATATCAAATAATTGACTGACGATTAGAACAGAAACATCACATTAAATACTATGAATATATTAGCCTTTCCACCCCCATTTCCTTTACTCTCTTCCAATCAGTATGGCTCCACCCTGCTATCACACACCTCCTGGTAAGGGGGGGAACTCGCCAAAATCTATAGCACATTCTATAGTGCGTCACATTTAAGCATAAGACTACCTTAACCTAATACCCAATTCTTATTACTGTTAGAAACTGGTTCAAACTAGTTTGTTGTTTGCGGTGATCTCTTTTCACACTGTGGTACATATATAACTTCTCTACACATCTTGGTTAGACACCTACAAGAAGCTGTACATGTCTAGTCTTTTTAGACAGAAAAACTGAGAAGTCTTGCGTAGCTAGTTACATCTGCTTTAACTGTATCAAAATATGAAAATATAAAAACTCATACAAATATGAAAACTATAACATAGAAGTAAAGAAGCATATAATCAAATACATAATTTATACTTATGCAGAATGTCATCGCCTACACTATCTTTTTGACTAAAATACACTGATGAAAAGAAGAATTGTAGTACAGTACAACTATTATTTAATATATATTTACAACATATCCGTTTGTAGCTGCACACAAAATATGTGAAATCTGCTTACCTGACTTGTTACAGCAATCCACATACTCTGACTACTATACCGAAGGTATCTTACATCATGTGACCTTGAGCTCTCGTGTTGCCTGTAAAATGATATTGCAGTATGATAGAAACCAGGAAGATTATGGAAAGCTAGTACATTTTTTTTTTCTTTTCCCAAAACCTAAAAAAGTGGAAGCCTTTTCATCAGTTCAACTGATGTCAAGCCTCAAATGTATTTACGGTATGCATGTTTTTAATAGATCAACTACACTATAGAGTTATTTTCCAGTAAGGGCAACAAAAACCAGGTCTCATTAGGTTCTGTACATATGTTTACTCAAACTGAAAACAGGAGAGGGATACCAAGACTTAGCGAATAGAATTCAGGTAAAACCAGCCCCATCAGTTAATATATTAGCTGCTGTAACTCTATGCAGTGCAAAAAGAATCTGTTTGAAAAGACACTGTATGGACCTCATGAATTACCATTATCTACTACAGTAATTTTATTAGATGTTAAATTGGAAGGGTACAAGATGATAAATGTCCTATTAAAACCTAATGAATGTTAATTATTATCATGTTAATTTATCTATTTTACAAAATGATACCCTTTCTGTCACTAATGGATTATACTTTTTGTTTCTGTTATTTGTATCCTGTAAATTACTCAGCACATCACTATTGGGTTTTGTCATGCCCAATTCCAGTTGAAATGAATTCCACATTAATTGAGCAATTTTGGAGAGGGATACATGACCATTCTTCAGTGATTGCTGTCAAGTATAATTGCTTTACAGGAAGTTTTAATATTTGAAACCCCTTATTGTGAGTTTTGTCATTATGAGTTACTCATAAAACTTCAGTAATTGATGCGGTCTTGAATATGGAAACACCTACTTTTATCCTTCTATCAGTTTATTTTCTGTGGTTCTTCCTGTTTTGACATTTTGTAACCAATTAATCAGTCACATGAAGAACAGATGGAGGTGGAGGCAGGGGCCCTTCTGTAAATGCATATTAGACACCTACATTACATCTATTTGTAGCAGACAACCATAACTGTAGAATAGCTCCTGAACTCACGTCTGAGTAGAATTGCAGCTTATAGTAATAAATTTAAGTTATTTAAAACAGCATGGTGGCTTCAAAGCAACTGAGATCAGATGTTTTACAGCATAAAATAGTTTCTGATTAAATAAATGTAAGGGAGAAAGGAAACACTTCTAGCCTAAAACATCACCAAGATTTATGTCAACAAAAAATGAAAGCTTGTACAGACCCCCAAAAAACAAATAAATTCTGGATTTCATATGTTGGATTACTGTACTTAACTGCGTACAGACTTCAGGCTTGTTCCTTTTATAGCCATTCTGGAAGTAATTGAATCTTAAACTGCTCTGCGTATAAATGCTGACTCACACAATTGCAATATCAGATATATACATTAAGTTATAAACATTAACATAACACAGACGTTAACAGTTATTTACATATGAAAAGCACTAACTTACTTTAACTTAATGGTGCTTTCTATATCCATGGAGAAAAACAAGGTCTTGTTATCTTTTACGACCACCATCATCCACCAAACTGTGTAATGAGTGACCCCTACTGGCCGAATAGGCAGATTGTATGTGTGCATAAAACACATGACTACAAACCCCACTATGGGGGATTCCCCTTTAGCAAAACTGTAGCGTGTCTGCCTTCAGTGCCAGGGGTCAGCAGTTTAATTCTGGACCATACTGAATGTAAAATATAATAAAAATAAATAAATAAATAATAAATAAAGCATTACAATCGTAATATTTCTGTACTTTACTGCTCACAGACTTCAAGGTTGTTCATTTTCTAGCCACTCTGGAAGTAATTGAATCTGAAGCTGCTCTGTGTGTAAATGCTGACTCACGACACCTCTAAATGTATTAAGTATGATGTCATGCTGAATTTTGCATTATTTTGAATGTGTTTAGATGTTTTTTTCTATACTGTTTTGATGCCTAAAAAGTACATCTCATTTATAATACCTAAAGTTCCCATTTAAAACACAGCGATGAATAAGTTAATAATTATATAAGTAATCACACGGACAACATGCAATGAAACGCTGACATGTGCGCATATCTCAAAATAATGCAAAATTCAGCATGACACCAGCAACACTTTATGGGCAACCAGTAATGACAAACTTAATGCAGCTTACTGCAGTTTGGTGTCAGGGCACAGAGCTAGACCCCTGTGCTGCCCAGTAGCGAGAATCCTGGATTACCTCTGGTCCCTCCCAGTAGGACCTATGGTCGATGACCCTCAAAGCACACTTTGCAGCCATCTCTTCAGGTGTGGGCTGCAAATGTAGTTCTATTTGTGTAAAGTTGATACGGTTCTCCACCCTGACGTGGGTGTGTATGTGTTGAAGTCTACATGTATATCCATTCCTACAGCACTGGTGGACCATGGTGATGGATGTCACTCGTGTCATCTGGAAGGAGTTGCATGTTCTATGTCTTACCTGATGATGGCAGTCTGCAGTTGCTTGTGTTGTCTGGTTCCTTTGGCTGCTTGTGTGGGGTTGGGAATTGCGAGTTAGGGTTAAAAACCCTAACGCCACATATCCTTGCTATTGTGCCGCTGAGTTCAACCCTAACTGCTGCTTTAACATAGTTTTTATATATATTGTGACCATAGACGTGGGCTGGTCACGAATGGTAAATATGTGGGTCCTAGCATATTATGGTATACAGGACCGGGGCACTGGAAAGTGCCGGATTGAGCAGGGAAAGACTACATCTCCCAAGAGACAATGCGGGAGTTGTAGTTATTATTATTATTATTATTATTATTATTATTATTTATTTCTTAGCAGACGCCCTTATCCAGGGCGACTTACAATTGTTACAAGATATCACATTATACATTATTTCACATTATACAGATATCACATTATTTTACATACAATTACCCATTTATACAGTTGGGTTTTTACTGGAGCAATCTAGGTAAAGTACCTTGCTCAAGGGTACAACAGCAGTCCCCCACTGGGGATTGAACCCACAACCCTCCGGTCAAGAGTCCAGAGCCCTAACCACTACTCCACACTGCTGCCCTGAGTTAATGGGGCCTACAAAAATGGCAGCCACCAAAGAAACTACAAGGGCCAGGAGTACATAGGGGTTAATTGAAATGTAAACCAGCACAGCTGCAGGTGATTAAGAGGTCTTAGTTTTGTAAGTGGCTGGACTGGTTGACAATAAAAGGAAATTATCTCCTTTGTTCAGGGTCGAGCTGGGGGGAGGCTTATGGTGGTTGCGGTTAGACTTTGTGGAGAAAGGAGAAGTTAAGGAAAAGACAAAAAGTAATACGGTGCAACAAGTTTAAAACTGGTAAGTAGCTTAGCTACCCAGTGGATAAGATAGATAAAGGGGGGGGGAGAGTGAAGTCAGATCTCCAAACGGAGATAGATATTGGTTTGTTTTGTTTTGTTTTGTTTGGTACAGGGGAGGCTGGGGAGGCCAAATCAAGACTGATCCTCAGAGCCAGCATTGCATGATATAATAAAAATATAAGTTTATATAATAGAAGCCGACAGAGGTCTCTCATGATCCGTGACATGAATGGCGTGCCCTGGTCGGTCAGAATCTCTCTGGGTATGCCCAACCGGGAAATCATCTGGAGTAACTCCTTGGCGATCGCTTTCGTGGCCATGGTGCGGAGAGGTATGGCTTCTGGATATCGTGTGGCATAGTCAATCACTACTAGTATGTTCTGATATCCTTTCGCTGATTTAGGCAGCGGTCCCACTAGGTCCATCGCAATACGTTTGAAAGGAGTATCGATGATGGGCAGTGGGATCAAGGGGTTCCGTAAGGAAGGAAGAGGAGCGTGTTGCTGACAGTCCGGGCATGATCGACAATAGTTTTCTACCTCCGCATGTACTCCAGGCCAAAAGCACCGTTCTTTGGAAAGGCTGGGGTACAAGTAATTGTTCAGTTATTTCTGTCTCGGTTTTGCTTACTTGATACAACAAGTCCTTCCTTCCTGGGTGGTAATTTCCACCTGTGCGGTAGGATAAGCTTTGGTGTCCCTATGTATGCAAGTAATGGCCATGGGCCTGCATGACGGGTTCAAAGCTTTGGGAGCATACTCTGGTGTGATCAACGTCACCATGCTGCCGGAGTCAAGCAGGGCTTTCACGTCCTGATTCTGTATTCTCACTGGACTTAGATGATGCCCTTGACCGGGTTCCCTGACGAGCGCAGTGGTGATGTTGCACTGTTTGGTTGTTGCAGGCTGTTTGCATCGGTTCGTCTTTTACAGGGCAGCTCCAAGACAGATGACCCTGTTCTCCACATATGTAGCACTTCCGGGTGTCTCTCTCCACCAGCCCCCTTGTTTCACGTCTTGGTTCGAATCTGAACTCCTGTCTTCGTGGAACTGTTCCTTCGTCCTGTCTTCGGGATTCCTCCTTCCACCCTTTCTGTGGTGGTAAGGGGTAAATTCGGCGATCTGCGTCTCGTGTGGGTTTTTTTCCTGGTGCCCCTCTTTCCATCCTGCTGGTTCTTAAGAGCTCCGTAGTGGTGTGATATCTTTCCACTAGGTCTACCACGCCCTCTGCTGTACTTAGGTTCCCTTGGCTCACCGTCTTTTTCAGCTCATAGGGAAGGCTCCTTGTGAAGTGGTCCAGCACGATCCGTTCAATAATTTCAGCCTGGGATAAGACTTCTGGCTGTAGCCATTTTCTGGCCAGGTGGATTAGGTCATACATCTGTGAGCGGGGTGCTTTCTCAGTGCGATATGTCCAGGCATAGAATCTCTGTGCCCTTACTGCGGTGGTGACGCCAAGCCTGGCCAGGATGTCTTTCTTTAGTTTCTCATAATCTCTGGCATCTTCGGCTTCCAGATCCGAACTGGCCTTCTGTGCATCTCCACAAAGGAATGGTGCCAGCGTTCCAGCCCACTTCTCCCTTGGCCATCCCTCTCTCTCGGCGGTGCGCTCAAATGTCTTTAGATAGGCTTCTACATCGTCTTCCTCTGTCATTTTCTGTAGGAAACGTGTAGCCTAAATAGCTTTCCCAGCTATCCGTGCTGCAGCCAGCTCCGTGGTAAGTCTCTGCATCTCTACACTTATTGTCTGCTGTGTATTTCGGTGCTCTTCTATCATCAGTCTGTTGGTTTCAGCCTGGTGACGGTTTGTCTCCTGTTGATTCAGGTTGGCTGTGATCAATTGCTTTATTAGTTCCTCCATGATGTATTCACTCGTGCTTTTTGTATCAGTGTTTGCTCAAAACCACCCAATCTATACCGCATTCTCCACCACTGTAATATGGTGCGGGGTAGGGAAACTTATTAATTGCAATAGACACACACACACACACACACACACACACACACATATGGATAATGCCCTTACACTTGAATTCAATCAATGTACAGTACCGACAGATTGCAGCAACAAAATAATCAGATAAACTAAACTACTTTCAGTACATGCACAGTAAATAAAATGATCTTGATTAAAAAAACAAAAATAAACTGGATAAACAAAGGTTACTACGAGCACCAGCCCCTCATCAACTAACCGTTTTAGAAACCCTGAAAAGAAAACAGCCCTAGACATCTGAAGACCCTGACTATGAAATCATGGTTATCCGCACTGAGGGCTGTCAGAATGAATCTGGTATTTAAACCTTGTCATAACTTTAGATTTTTGTTACTATATGTGACCAGGATGACTCGTGTAGTGATATCAGGCCAGGGAGAAACACACACAGTGGTGAATGAATTGTGACTCTGCTGCTTGCTCCAGTTTATTAAATGAACAAATAAAACATTTAAACAAAACACTGAACAAAACAAACGGCACGTTTGCCAAAATAAATACACAGACAAACAAACAGTGGATGAAACAAACAAGTATTGTGCTAGTTTAAACTAGAACATGTGGCAATTGTTAGTTTTTAATTTAGTCTCCTGTCTCCCATTCTCCACTCACCTCTCCTTCCCCCCCATCCCCTCCCCCTCCAACCCCAACACCCTCTGTCTCCACTACTAACTCACCTTCCTTCTCTCCCCTCTCAGACTGACCTCTCATCCCTCCTCCAGGGCCACAAATCCACCATGTGCGCCCTGGACCCCCTCCCCACTCACCTCTTTCAAGCTGTTGCTCCTACTCTACTCCCCTTCATCACCTCCCTTCTCAACACCTCTCTCCTCTCTGGCCTCTTTCCCTCTGCCTTCAAACAAGCCTCTATCACCCCCTTCTATAAAACCTACCCTCGACCCCACCTCCCTCCAGAACTACTGTCCTGTCTCCCTCTTACCCTTCCTCTCTAAAACCCTCGAGCGGGCAGTACACTGCCAGCTCTCTGCTCGACCCTCTCCAATCTGGTTTCCGCTCTGCTCACTCCACTGAAACTGCTCTGTCTGTCACTATCTCGCTAAACTCTGCCTGTGCTGCCTCTCTCTCTCCTCTGTCCTAATTCTCTTTGATCTCTCTGCTGCCAGAATGGTTTATTTGCAGAGGAGACATGGTGTAATGATGTGGACTAAACTAAATAGAATGTGTGTCATTTTTGTAGATGAAGCTTGACCTCTGAAATGAGTAAGATGCCTCTGGAACATTCAGTTAATTATCCATGTATTTGTCACTTACAGGATGGGGGGAGGATTTTTGCTGATAAAAATATGATTTTTCTCTGCTTTCACTGCTGTCTACAAGCAATAGATAAAATAATTATGCCAAATAGCAATTATAGCAGTGTCTTCACGATGCGATGCATACCACGATACGAGGGTCACGATACGATACATATCACGATACAGTAAATGAAGCATGAAACATAAAAATCACACAATTGTCTCTTGTGCTTTTGCAAGTGTTTGCAATAACACTGGTAAAGCACCTTTGGTCAAATAAGCTTCACACCCTGTTTTGCTTTTGTTTCCTGTTTATTCTTTAAAATACATTTCTTTAAAACAAAATTACAAATCAGGGCTCCAGGCACAGTTTTTGCCTTAGGAGCCAATGGATCATAGGCCAAAAAAAAAGAAAAAAAAGAAAAATGGTCGCCAAATCCAATTGCTGGGGGCAACTTCAGAAGCAATTTGCTATCATATTCAACTGCTTAAAATACAACAAATTGCTAAGACACTAAAGTGATACTAAAACAGTAACTTAATGTCTGTACTTGCTTGTTTGTTGCCACATTCTGCTGATGACTGGAATGAGCATGTTTATATTTTAAATATTTTATATTACTAAGTGTTTCTGGAATTGTTGACCGCACCTCTGATTGTGTACAGTTGTAAACACATTCTCAGTGTTAGTGAAGTCCTTATCTGACAGCATGTAACACAGACAGCTCTTATGATTACATATGTCACCACTATTGCTATTTGTGACTTCAAGGAAACCCTGGTAAGTATATTGTAATATACGTTTAACTTTATTTTCTTCCTCTTTTCCTTTGCACAGGTAATTTTTTGATTCTGTTGGACCACCCCAAACCACATACAGATGAACAGGAACCACTTAACGGGTAAGTTAAATTTATTTCAATGTATATTGAACAGTATATTAATGTATCTTCTAGATTCACAGCATGTAACCAGACACCCTCCAAACCTATCCGTCCCAATTAGCAAGCAATATCTTGATGACCCAATGTACTACTTTTTTACAGGAATATCTTACTACCAGCCCACCTCCTAAAATAACATACATTAACACCCAATCTTAAATAAAAACCATAGTAACACTATATAAGCATAATTATAGCAGCACTATTTTAGAGGCACTATGACTGCAGCAATGATATCGGAAACACAGTAACAGCAGCAGTAGTATGAGGTACACAAAAATAGCAGCAGTAGTAGTCAACACCACTTCCGCTCTGTTCCAGCTGGGGGAGACACAAAAGCGAAAAATGCACCCCAAGGCGGTCTCCATGGCGCGGCAATGTTGTGGTATGGATCAAGCAGCACTCCAATTATAAAAGGTAAAAATCACACCAACAGCAGCACACAGTCACTTTTCTACATAACTCTATGGTTTTGTTTAATTTTTTTTATAATTGTTTAATACATTTTAATATTTTTTTTACACAAACACAAAATCAAACACAAAACATGTCACGAGAAAAAAAAAAAATACCAAAATATAAAAATCATAACTAAATTAAAGTGAAAAAGGCAGAGGGAAAGAGAAAAGAGAGAAGAGACAGTAGAAGGGACAGAGACTGGCTCAGCGGATTGTGAATTTAATTCATCTGCATGAGATCTATTATCCAGTGGACATACAGAGGAGGGACAGCTTGCTTCCAACAGTATAAGATTTGGCATCTATTAAAATTGCAAAGGCCAGAGTGTCAGACTGCATCCTAGACAGACCAGTTCCTTCGGGTACAACTCCAAAGAGTGATCCCTCAATGGTGTGTCTGACACTTGAGAAAAAGTTTAGAAAATGGAAGACCAGAAAGGTGTCAGCTTAGGACAGGACCAAAACATATGAAATAGAAAGGCAGGTGCTTGTTTGCATCTGTCACAAGTAGGGTCCAATCCAGGGTAGAGTCTGGCTAATTTAGTTTTAGAAAAGTGAAGACGGTGTAAAACTTTAAATTGGATTAGCCCATGACGTGCACAGAATGAAGAAGAATGCACTCTGGAACAGAATAGATTCCCAGATGCCGTCCGAGATGTCAGACCCAATATCCTGTTTGAAAAGAAACCAGCTGACTCTGGCTCCTGGTAACTCTGTGGCCTTCTGTGAATTGTAGTCCTGCAGTTCCTGCTTGGACTACAACTTTTCCACTTTCTTTTCCTCATTCCCCTACTCTGCTACAACTGGAAGAGGTATAAAAACTTGGGAAGAATATTTATTTTTACAGAGTTTATTATACTAATAAGTGAAATAGGTAAGGATGACCAATAGTTGAAGTCTTGTTTAGTACGTTCTAAAAGGGGGTTCAAGTTAGCACTAAAAAGATTATTATATGAATGAGTTACAGTTATCCCAAGGTAGGTAAACTTATAATGTGCGATTAACAGGAAAATTATTAAAGCTGTAATGTCAACTAGCAGCCAAGTAGATAGGGAAAAGTTTTGTTTTGTGTAAATTAATTTTATAGCTTGAGAATTTGCCAAATAATTCTAGGGTTGAAAGTCCTTGTGGGAGGGAGGAAGCAAGATCAGAAATGTACAAAAGAAGGTCATCAGCATACAACGAGACCTTCTGCATCCGCCCCTCTCTGATTACACCCTGTATACCATGGTTGATGTGCAGTGCAATAGACAGAGGTTCAATTGCAATGGCAAATAAAAGCGGAGAGAGAGGGCATCCCTGCTTGGTTCCATGGTGGAGAGGAAAATATTCTGAAAGTGTGCTATTGGTACGTATTGAGGCAAGAGGAGATACATACAGTAGTTTTATCTAGTTAATAATATTGGGACCAAAACCACATTTCTGTAAACGCTATGGTTCTTTGATTCAATTTCTCTTTCTTCTTCCTTGAACAGAATATTGCATCACTCCCCTCAGTAAGGATATTTAATTTCACCATGAACTGCAGTCAGCTAATAACAAACAGGATTTCTTTCATAGCGATAATGACTCAAAAAGTACTTCCCTTTATTGCTTGCCAAATATCAGTGGTTTCCTGCATCCACTGTGTAAATCCTCTCCTGTGTTTACAACTGGCTGCTCTTCTGATCCCGTCCTCCTGAGCATTTCTCTCTTCTGATCCCGTCCTCCCCAGCGTTTCTCTGTCTCTGATCCTGTCCTCCCCAGCGTTTCTCTGTCTGATCCTGTCCTCCCCAGCGTTTCTCTGTCTCTGATCCCGTCCTCCCCAGCGTTTCTCTCTTCTGATCCCGCCCTCCCCAGCGTTTCTCTGTCTCTGATCCCGTCCTCCCCAGCGTTTCTCTGTCTGATCCTGTCCTCCCCGGCGTTTCTCTGTCTCTGATCCCGTCCTCCCCAGCGTTTCTCTCTTCTGATCCCGTCCTCCTCAGCTTTTCTCTGTCTCTGATCCCGTCCTCCCCAACATTTCTCTGTCTCTGATCCCATCCTCCTCAGCGTTTCTCTGTCTCTGATCCCGTCCTCCTCAGCGTTTCTCTGTCTCTGGTCCCGTCCTCCCCAGCGTTTCTCTGTCTCTGATCCCGTCCTCCCCAGCGTTTCTCTGTCTGATCCCGTCCTCCTCAGCGTTTCTCTGTCTCTGATCCCGTCCTCCTCAGCGTTTCTCTGTCTCTGATCCCGTCCTCCCCAGCGTTTCTCTCTTCTGATCCTGTCCTCCCCAGCGTTTCTCTGTCTCTGATCCCGTCCTCCCCAGCGTTTCTCTGTCTCTGATCCCGTCCTCCCCAGCGTTTCTCTGTCTCTGATCCCGTCCTCCCCAGCGTTTCTCTGTCTCTGATTCCGTCCTCCCCAGCGTTTCTCTGTCTCTGATCCCGTCCTCCCTAGCGTTTCTCTCTTCTGATCCCGTCCGCCCCAGCGTTTCTCTCTTCTGATCCCGTCCTCCCCAGCGTTTCTCTCTTCTGATCCCGTCCTCCCCAGCATTTCTCTCTTCTGATCCCATCCTCCCCAGCGTTTCTCTCTTCTGATCCCGTCCTCCCCAGCGTTTCTCTGTCTCTGATCCCGTCCTCCCAAGCGTTTCTCTGTCTCTGATCCCGTCCTCCCCAGCGTTTCTGTCTCTGATTCCATCCTCCCCAGCGTTTCTCTGTCTCTGATCCCGTCCGCCCCAGCGTTTCTCTCTTCTGATCCCGTCCTCCCCAGCATTTCTCTCTTCTGATCCCGTCCTCCCCAGCATTTCTCTCTTCTGATCCCGTCCTTCCCAGCATTTCTCTCTTCTGATCCCGTCCTCCCCAGCGTTTCTCTCTTCTAATCCCATCCTTCCCAGCGTTTCTCTCTTCTGATCCCGTCCTTCCCAGCGTTTACAATATGCTATTTACAATATTAAATACTACATCGGACAAAAAAACAGTTCTCTAAATGCAGATTCTTTTAAAAACAAATATAATTATTTTATATTTGAAATTTTTTTCTTGAGGAACACAAAGTGATCTACATGTTCTGGTTCACAAAAATCCACTGGATTTTAAAGTGGCCGGAGCAGGCTGAATTTCGCCATCGCCCTGATGAGATTATCAACATTAATAACCTGCCTCCGCTCAGCTTCAGTTTCACTCAGCTGCCAGCGGACTTGACAAAAACACCCTTAACACAGTGATTGGTAGTTGAGGCGGCTAGAGTACATGATAATATATAATAGTCTGTAATTATCAGTATTATCAGATCTTAACAGATCAAATTTTACTTAAATTAAAAAAAAAAAAAAAACACAATGTATCGATACAGGGGTCACTGTATTGATCATCGTATCGTCAAGAAAAATACCGCGGTTCATGATACTGCATCCGGGTTTTAGCTTCACAGTTAAGGTCGGAAGCATTTAAAAAATAAATAAATAAAATAAATCATAAAAAATGAAATGGATTAAGTCAGGATCCACAAGAACCACAACATATAAGTGACCTAAGGAATTAAAATTAAATTACCCAAAGATAATTATTAAACTGACGAATACCCACTAACTCACTCTTGGTGGTGGAGCCCGACTTATGAGTTAGCAAAAATAAACTGTGCATGCACAAAAAAAAAAAAAAAAAAAAAAACTCACTAAATACTTTATCAATTTTTTCAGTTCCAGAAAAAAGGCACTCTTAGTCAATGAGTACTATCCACTAGTCAGATATGGTAAGAACATAAGAAAGTTTACAAACGAGAGGAGGCCATTCAGCCCATCTTGCTCGTTTGGTTGTTAGTAGCTTATTGATCCTAGAATCTCATCAAGCAGCTTCTTGAAGGATCCTAGGGTGTCAGCTTCAACAACATTACTTGGGAGTTGGTTCCATTCCCTCACAATTCTCTGTGTAAAAAAGTGCCTCCTATTTTCTGTTCTGAATGCTCCTTTATCTAATCTCCATTTGTGACCCCTGGTCCTTGTTTCTTTTTTCAGGTCAAAAAAGTCCCCTGGGTCGACATTGTCTATACCTTTTAGGATTTTGAATGCTTGAATCAGATCACCGCGTAGTCTTCTTTGTTCAAGACTGAATAGATTCAATTATTTTAGCCTGTCTGCATATGACATGCCTTTTAAACCCGGGATAATTCTGGTTGCTCTTCTTTGCACTCTTTCTAGAGCAGCAATATCCTGTATGTAACGAGGTGACCAGAACTGAACACAGTATTCTAGGTGAGGTCTTACTAATGTATTGTAAAGTTTTAACATTACTTCCCTTGATTTAAATTCAACACTTCTCACAATATATCCGAGCATCTTGTTTGCCTTTTTTATAGCTTCCCCACATTGTCTAGAAGACATTTCTGAGTCAACATAAACTCCTAGGTCTTTTTCATAGTTCCCTTCTTCAATTTCACACAGCCATTTTTGAGTTATTTTAGCGCAATTTTTTTTGCGATTCCATAACTTAAACACTACTGCAGGATTTTCACAAAAAAAAAAATCTCTGTCACACAGACACAGAGTGCCATTATACTACTTTATGACTATTATACTTGCTACATTATAATCACAATTTGTTAAATGAAACTTATTTAATATTTTTCATCCATTTTTTCTCTAAATGTATTTTGACAATCTTATTTTCTCTGCAGGTTTCATTAATTATACAAAAACTGTAAAAAATATTACCACTATTATAACACCTCAGGTGACAGTCATTGAAATGGTCAATTTGTATTTAGTTCACATACCCTCATATAAAACGTGTGCAAAAAATATGCTGCAGAAATCCCTTTAGTAGCTTCTTTGGTGCTGCAAAGGGCACCTTGAAGTGTCTTTAATAATAACATAGCAGAGATTGTTCTTCTGTTCCTGTCAGTGGGCAGCAGGTGGTCATTACCCAACAATGCATGGGTCAGAACTCATTAGCTCAAGGGTGCTCCAGCTGCCAACGATAACAGCGTCATATTAAAAAGCATTCTTTTAGATCATTGCACATTTAAAATTGGTTTAGACTTCTGAAAGAAAAATCAAAGTATATTTGAAATGGTTTGATCTAACAGTCACATGACTAAAAGAAAGAGAGATTAACACACAGTTGCGAATCTCTTAACCTTAGATCTGCACTTTTGAAATAACACACTTGTTCTTTCAGGGTTTTCACAAATACCCCTCTCCCAAAAATATATGAATATAGACATTGCAATCTATATCATCAAACTGATGCGTAGGGCTAAAGCTATAAAATACTTTTATGATGGTTTATGATTTTAGGTTTAAACCAATACATAGAATCACATTTGGATATTCAGTATAGTTTATTAAAATAATAAATAACAGGACATGTTTACCATCATAATTCCATCTTGGGGATCAGATGGGGATTCATCATATTATTACTAATATTTTAATATTCTTCTGAAATTAAAAAAAAAAAATTCAGCCGTGTGGTTAAGAATAGCTAATTGTTTAAAAATATACTGTTCTAAAATTAAACTTAATCACACAGCTGTGAGCATTCTAACATTAATTTGTCAAGATCCTTACTCAAATTTAGATACATTTCTCATAGGGATAATAATATATGCCGTCCTGTTTTCTGTTTGTGTGCTCTTTGATCTCAGGCCATTTCCATATTATTTTCTCTCATCCTTAATTTGCCTTTGATGTAGGTAGTCAATTCTGTTAATTTGCCCCAGTATTAGAGGAAGTCATCTTATTGCTTGAAACTAAAAGCATAAATTGAAGTCCCTATACACTTATCAAAAAGCACAGATTATCTCAATGTGGTCAGCTATTCTAGATGTTGTCATGAGAAGAATATGTATAATATTTGAAAAAGAAAAATGACAACGTGCACGTAATAATCATTCAATCATTATTAACAGCTCTGATCAAAAGCATGATTGCCAGCCAGAATTTAATCTAACAATAACATTATAATTTAGGCC
This sequence comes from Acipenser ruthenus, assembly GCF_902713425.1. Taxonomy (NCBI): domain Eukaryota; kingdom Metazoa; phylum Chordata; class Actinopteri; order Acipenseriformes; family Acipenseridae; genus Acipenser; species Acipenser ruthenus. The sequence goes on along the minus strand of NC_081193.1, from coordinate 69,421,351 downwards.
TGTGACCATAGAACAAATCATAATACACAATCCTTGTCTGTTAGACAAAAAGGTCAAGGTACATCTCCTTAACAAATTGCCTCAAAAAATGCTGAGAAAATTAATATAAAAATGACCGCTATGGGTATGAAAGAGATTTCAGCTAAATGTCATATTACTTTGGGAGATTGAGGTCTGTGAGTAGTGGGTATACAGTGACCAAGATTCTAGAGGTCAATACATGTATGTGTTTTGGTGCTGAAAATACATGTCTGTGACTGCTTGTGAGTTATTATTTAAGACAGAAGTGCTTGCTTTTACTTGTATATGATGATGACCAACCAGTCACAAACAAGATAAGCAGAATGTTGCTGGCTTGCATTACAATGCACAGTAGACCATCTTAAAGCAAATAACTTTAAAATACTAGTTTAACTCTCCTTTTCCCTTTTTATGATTGCAGTTTGCCCCATGTGTCATTTCTCAAAGAACTGAGGTGTTTCTAGCTATTTTATAAATAGGCAGCTTGAAGCCAAGTTGCCAGAAGCAACTATTTGCTCGTTAATCATGTTACCAATACAATCACATACTCCAGTGACTCTAATGACTCATGTGGAAGAAGCCATTGATTCATCCAAAGAAAACAGACAACTACTCTATAACCCTGCTTTTATTGAAAAAAAAATGCAGCGTTGCTCTGTTGTATCTTGAGTCAATGGGTAGTCATGTATTTTCTCTTTTTTACTTTTAAATCCTCAAGTGAAGACCCCTCAACCCGGAGACAAATAAGACAATCTCTATACCAAGCAAAGCTTATTTCTTTGCTTCCAGACAAATACATATTCAAGGTCATCTCAACTGACAGCAAAAACACTCAAAGGTCCACATTCTGTATGCATGTGGTATTACGGCTGTTATTTTGTCATTGTTTTTTTGTGGTATATGTGTATATAGTAAAAAAAAAAAAAACACTATGTAGAGGTGAGCATGACAAGATATGAGTTAATCTTCATGATCATGGATCCCTCTTCATAGCCACTTCTGGATCTAGTCACTTAAGGGATAACCCTGATTTTAATGGTGTGCTGATTAGATTCGGGGTGAACAAAAATTGCAGACTGGTGGTTCGTTTTTCTTCTTCTCTTATTTACATACAGCTGAATTGGTACACAAAGGGTGCAGTAAGGCATTACACTTAATATGCTAATGAACCCAGTCTACGAAAAGCATATTCTTGCTGAAAGAATATACTGAAGGTGCCTGTCTTGATAACTGCTCGTTCAAGTGTCATGAAACCTTATGTAGACATTCCTAAGCGGAAGTGGAAGATATATTACAGTGATACTCCGTTTATAAGAATGACATCTGTCCCGGTTGAGTCTTCAAAGTGGACCGGTATGATTACAATTAGCAAAAGTGTGCCTATGTCAATGGTGCTCAATCACTGAGGATAATACATCAAAACAATCAAAACAAGTCCTCGCGTGTAAGCAGCTTGTTATATGATCACGATTACATTTACTCAAGGCTGCAGAATCCTATTTTACTACAGTATACTTGAGAAGCGATCGTCTCGTGAGGGTGCCTAGTTTAACTGCTGTGTGGTGTTACATGTAATGGCCTTTGAATTAAAATGACATTACAGTACAGTATTTTACTGTTAGGACTACCACTGCGTTTAAGCATCTGTGGCTTACTTATTTTGTGTTGCGATGCAAATCTCACAGTTTTTCACTAAGTGGATATGCAAAGTTCTGCAATCCCCCCCCCCCCCCGGCTCACCTCACTGCTGCGCAATCCCCCTCCCTCTACATGCATATCACACAATAACAGTGCTGTACTCCGTATGTATTCAATAAATGTGTATCCACTTTATTGAAACAAATCTTCACGAACAGAGAACACCAAAAATACCTGTAATGTATAAGTAATACACATAAACTGGGAGTTGCTACGGACCAGGGATTATAGGGTAATGCCTAATCACGCGAGATGTGATCAAATTCCAATTCAAAAACAGCTTTATTGGTTGTACGTGTCATGGCACTTGATGCAGTATTGTATTACATGGGGTCAGTTTGCCCCAAAATGATTCATATAAGCAGATTGCTTGATTCTTACAAGCAGAGTATTTCAGCATGGTTAGTGTAGGAATGATTTGGTCCCAGTGGTTTTGATTTATATGCGGTTGATTCTTATAAACGGAGTGTACTGTTTAAGATATTCTCAGAATTAAAAATAAAAAAATAAAAAAATAAAAAAATCTTCATATTTATATGCTACTTTGTGTTTTTTAACCACTGCATTAATCAACATATATACTTAAGCTTGCATGTTTTACTTGATTCAAAATTATTTTGTGATATATTATTTTGTTTAATTCATATAGTTTTAGACGACACCATGAGTAATATAACACGGGTAGAAAGACAACTCTATTCTGTTTAGTTTTGAAGGGAAACTGGAGACAGTATGAGTGATGGGATTGTGAGATTACTTTGGCAGCAATGCTGTAAATAAAAATAATAGTAAGCACTGTAATCAGGAAAACTTTAATCAAACACTATATAACAGCTAGCCACACTAAGCAGTTAAATTCTTCTGACTCATGAAATAATTGAATGATCTCTGTAAGCATGGGCTTTATGGAACACTTCTACATTGAAATTGATTCAGAAGAAAAAGCACGCCCCTGGGGGTGCTGAGTAGACGATGATCAATACTGTATTTACAAAGATTAGGTTGTACAAAAGAATTGAAGAACATACAGTACTTGTACTTAAAATGGCCACTAGACACCAGCTGTAATCTTTGATTATGCCCTGGGAATAGCTTCATCAAACCAAAATTAAGAATTAACAGGCGTAATTCAGATCATATAACATTATTTAACCAAAATAAATGCATTGTGTGATGACTGTTCCTCCCAGTGCTCACTTTAAACATGGTGTCTTTGATCCTTTCAGTGAATGCAATGTTATTTTAATTGAGCTTCTCTTTAGATATGTCAGGAGCTCTGTCCTTGATCCTGTGGTCAATTTACTGTACATTGGACCTTCCTTTGGCTGTTGAAAGTGACCATAAACATTGTGATGTTATCTAATGGCAAAAAACAGATTGTGAGTTTGGAATTACGGGGTTCTAACACATTGGTAAAAATGTAGATATTGTTGTGGGAAGGTTCTATCTAAAGTCTTTGTCTTATACAACATGTTCAATACCGTATCACAACATCACCGGGACGGACATTACAGCGCCCATAACAACGCTATGACATCACCGCGCTGAACTACAATTCAATTCCCAGAAGACTCTGCGAAGTTCACAAACACGTCACTGACCAGGAACTCCCCCTGCCCACCTCAGTATGCAGGTTTTAATATGATTTAGCAGTGTCAGTGAGACTCGTATTGCAGTTCCATGCCAGGTTTGATGATGATCTCTTGCAGATCGAAACGTTGATCTTGGGTATAATAAAAAATATAAACACTTTTAAAATCTTTCTACCCTGCACCTTGAAAGACTTTGGATGTGCGTATGTTTTCTCTTTGTTTACTAGCAGCCCCCCATCCCATTTCTCAAAGCGTCCATTTCTCAAGGAAGTAAACAGTGGTTGTTGTTACGCTATTTTGGCCCCAAAACTGCCTTTCATGTGTTTCTTTTGTCCGCCGCCACCACAATATGTAGAAACGTTCATTTGCCCGTTTGGCAGGGCACCTAAAAATGTAATCCTGTAAGCTGCTAGAGAATAGATTTATATCGTGTGTGTGTGTGTGTGTATACAGTGGTCGTCCAAAGTTTACAAACCCTAATGGAAGTGTAACACCCTAATATTAATGTTGAATACATGTATATAGTAAATATATGTAGATGGTACATTCCTAAAATCCCCCTATTCTTCTGTTTTCTAATATAAAAAAAGTTTCAAAACAAAACACTGTCAGTTCAGCTTGTTACAGTTACATACTGCTTTGTTTGTGTTGTGCTCTTGTAGCCCTGAATAAATATATTTTCAAAGAAACAAGAAATAACCATTTAATGTGTGCAACAGAAGCATACATTAGGATACCTTTGACAAACAACTGTGGATATTGGTCAATTGCAATATACAGTACACTGAGACCTTGAGGGTGGAAGACTCACTCAAATAAAGATATGAATGCACAATTACAATTAAAAAATGTTAGCAGATGTAAATATCTCTGTGATGTGTTTGTAAGGGTCTTTTAGTAGACCCTTTTATTAGAAATAGTGTACAGACCCTGATATGACAGGGCAGAGGACGCAAGGACAACAATATAAAGTTAAACTATTTATTTAAAAAACAAATCTGTACAAAATATACATTAAAAAAAAAAGAAATCCAAACATGTCATGTACTTGCATCGGTCCCCAATCCTAGATGTCCTGTGGAGGAGTAATCATATATGTGCTGAATATCAAGTGAAAAACAAAAACAAAAAAATAGATATGCCGCCCAACTACATAAAAAATGCTTGTGGAAACATGCTTTTATTGCATGGAGGTTTTGCTTATCGTATTTACCAGTCTAGTTATGATGGAGCTGTATGGGAACAGTGAAAAAAATATAGTATATATAAAAATATAGTCTTCTGCAATCAGAAAATCTGTGGTGACCCCGGCTCTGACTGCGTTGTGTGCGAGTTCCTGGTAAGGAAGGAAAGGCACACATATGTAGGAAAGGAAAGCATGTAGCTGCAAAAACTGTAAAATAATTTAAAGATTGCTAAAACTTAGCTTAGTCATTGCCCACTTGCCACAGAAAATAAAAAAGAGAATTATTGCCGATTAACAATGCTGTTTAATTAACATCAATTATTAATTACATTTAATTCCACTAGTTCCAAGAATTACAGAGAAATAATTTATAAACCAAACACTGATTTAATGTGAACCTTGAGCTTGGTGCCCAGCTGCAAGTTTATCAATATCAGGAGTAAAGTTGGTGAGTTTCAACTGAAGAGCACCACATCTGATAATGTTGAGACGATTTCTTTGCTTTACTGAAGCCTTGTTCCACTAAGTATGAGGTAGGAAAGGCAATCATCAGGAGCTTCGTCTTTTTCCATAATGCCTGATATCGATGACCATATTCAGGCCACAAAATATTGAAGCTGGACCAATTGAATGTGGCTCTAGCGTCAACATCATTTTGCAGGTCCACCATATCTTCCTGCAAATCAGGATCACATTCCTGGGCTGTTACAGAAAATGGCTGCAATATCCATTCAGGAATATTGAGCAGGCGAAGATCTTGGAAACGAATCAGCATGTCTTCTTTCATTTGAATGATGTGACTGACGTATGTGAGAAGGCGATCATCACTAAGTGAATTGGAGACCTAAAAAAATTAGCCCACAAATTTTAATAACTGATAGAATGTAATGAATAGTAATAGATTGCAGAGGTCATCTTCCTCTTTCAGAAAGCTCATTTAATTTTGTAATTCATTTTTGCTTTGATATCTTGATTTGAACTATGACACAAAATTGAGTTTATTTCTACAATTATGTTTTTCAACCATGTTACGTGTAAAACTCAGATTTGCACTACCAACATTGATCGTTCATAGAATATTTTTTTATTTTTTTTATTTTAGTTTCGTTTATGCCTGAGGCTACTACATTATTGAAAATGTGTAACATGCCCATCATATTTTGTGCTATGTTTCTACTCCTATAAAAACTCTTAAACTACTCGGCTCACCGCGCACCAGCGACCCCTGTAGTCTAGCCGGCGCCTGCGGGCTTGCCTGTAAGCTGCCCAAGATCTGCGTTGTCCTCCGACGCTGTAGCTCTTGGCTGGCTGCATGGTGAGTCCGCAGTGTGAAAAAAAAGCGGTGGGCTGACGGCACACGCTTCGGAGGACAGTGTGTGTTCGTCTTCGTCCTCCCGAGTCAGCGCAGGGGTGGTAGTGGTGAGCTGAGCTTAAAAAGTAATTGGCCATTCTAAATTGGGAGAAAATAATAAAAATAATTGGCAACGACTAAATTTATATATATATATATATATACAGTACTGTGCAAAAGTTTTAGGCAGGTGTGAAAAAATGCTGTAAAGTAAGAATGCTTTCAAAAATAGACATGTTAATAGTTTATATTTATCAATTAACAAAATGCAAAGTGAGTGAACAGAAGAAAAATCTACATCAAATCAATATTTGGTGTGACCACCCTTTGCCTTCAAAACAGCATCAATTCTTCTAGGTACACTTGCACACAGTTTTTGAAGGAACTCGGCAGGTAGGTTGGCCCAAACATCTTGGAGAACTAACCACAGTTCTTCTGTGGATTTAGGCAGCCTCAGTTGCTTCTCTCTCTTCATGTAATCCCAGACAGACTCGATGATGTTGAGATCAGGGCTCTGTGGGGGCCATACCATCACTTCCAGGACTCCTTGTTCTTCTTTACGCTGAAGATAGTTCTTAATGACTTTCGCTGTATGTTTGGGGTCGTTGTCATGCTGCAGAATAAATTTGGGGCCAATCAGATGCCTCCCTGATGGTATTGCATGATGGATAAGTATCTGCCTGTACTTCTCAGCATTGAGGAGACCATTAATTCTGACCAAATCCCCAAATCCATTTGCAGAAATGCAGCCCCAAACTTGCAAGGAACCTCCACCATGCTTCACGGTTGCCTGCAGACACTCATTCGTGTACCGCTCTCCAGCCCTTCGGCGAACAAACTGCCTTCTGCTACAGCCAAATATTTCACATTTTGACTCATCAGTCCAGAGCACCTGCTGCCATTTTTCTGCACCCCAGTTCCTGTGTTTTCGTGTATAGTTGAGTCGCTTGGCCTTGTTTCCACGTCAGAGGTATGGCTTTTTGGCCGCAAGTCTTCCATGAAGGCCACTTCTGACCAGACTTCTCCGGACAGTAGATGGGTGTACCAGGGTCCCACTGTTTTCTGCCAATTCTGAGCTGATGGCACTGCTGGACATCTTCCGATTGCGAAGGGAAGTAAGCATGATGTGTCTTTCATCTGCTGCAGTAAGTTTCCTTGGCCAACCACTGCGTCTACGGTCCTCAACGTTGCCCGTTTCTTTGTGCTTCTTCAAAAGAGCTTGGACAGCACATCTGGAAACCCCTGTCTGCCTTGAAATTTCTGCCTGGGAGAGAACTTGCTGATGCAGTATAACTACCTTGTGTTTTGTTGCTGTGCTCAGTCTTGCCATGGTGTATGACTTTTGACAGTAAACTGTCTTCAGCAACCTCACCTTGTTAGCTGAGTTTGGCTGTTCCTCACCCACTTTTATTCCTCCTACACAGCTGTTTCTGTTTCAGTTAATGATTGTGTTTCAACCTACATATTGAATTGATGATCATATGCCTACAAAATCCCTGACTTTGTGCAAGTGTACCTAGAAGAATTGATGCTGTTTTGAAGGCAAAGGGTGGTCACACCAAATATGGATTTGATTTAGATTTTTCTTCTGTTCACTCACTTTGCATTTAGTTAATTGATAAATATAATCTATTAACATGTCTATTTTTGAAGGCATTCTTACTTTACAGCATTTTTTCACACCTGCCTAAAACTTTTGCACAGTACTGTATATATAAAAAAAAAAAATTCTTAAACTACATTATTTTGGAGAAAAAAATCCTAGAACACATACATTATGTGTGAAAACAAAATATTATTGCTACATGTTCAAAACATAATTTGATAATCAAAAAAGTAAGTAATAGTTTGACTCACCTTGAACAAATAAGGAAACTGCAAAAGTTGTCGGCGGACAATATTTTGTTTGTAGATATCCAATTTGTCAATAAAGCTCAGAATTACACTCTGTGTGTAGATGAGTGTGATGCTATTTCCTTGAACTTTGAGGCGCACTGCGTTGGGCTTCTCAAAAATATCAGCAAGATAGAAAATGTCTGTGACACGACTGCACATCCGTTTTCAAAGATGGATCAACCTTGTCAAGAAACTCTACAACAGTGTCATACAGTTCACAAAAACGTGCAAGACAATTCCCCTTCAATAGCCAACGTACTTCTGTATGAAGCAGCAGATGCTCAAATTCTTCATCGTTGACATGACAAAGTTGTCGGAACAGCCGATCATTCAAAGGGTGCGCTTTGATCTTGTTAATGGCCTTTATTGACAAGTTTAAGGACTGGTGAAGTTGAGGACTCAGCTGTTTTAACAAATTGTGTCGGTGCAAAACACAGTGAACAGTAAGTACCTATGGTGCGACTGCCTTCAGCAATGCAGTGAACCCACGATATCAACCAGCCGTCGAAGGAGCACCATCTGTGACGCAAGCAACTATGTTTTCTTAGAGAAGTATTCTTTCAATGTTTTGAAAATGGACTCCCCCTTGGTGTCTGTTTCCAAAAATGTCCCAAAGAAAAAATGTTCTCGCCCCCTTCCCCCACTTTGGCTTCAGAACGCCCCTTGAGAAACACTGACTTAGACAGTATCTGCCATTTTTAGTTTGCATAGGAAACACAAAGTGAGTAACACAAACAGCATGGAGTAAAAATAGAGGTTGTGAGCTATACAGTTTTATTTTGGTTTAGGTTTGAGCCATAAGAACATTTTACAATGCATGGCACACATAGATGGAATCGTCATCAGCCTTAGAACACTCCGGAGGATTTTGCGAAATGCAAGGCTTTACCGTAGAAAACATCAATCTGACATAATGGATGAAGCTCTGTAATTAATGCAAAGCACTTACTGAAATGTATGACACCGTATGTCTGGGTACATAACCATTCCATTGTAACAGACAACTAATCTTCAGGAGTGCAGTGGGATATACTTGTTCACCTTTCAATGTCTTTTTATTTTTTTATTATTTTTCTCCAAAGACTGCTGATTTCCGAAAAATATTAAAATGCCTTTCTTCCCCCACCCTCTCTTTTGATAAATGTGAACATTATGAAACATAATAAATACAGCTGTTTCAAATTGTCTATCTGTGTTTTTGGTATTGAAGTTTAATGATAGAACAAAGCAGACGTAATTAACACAAAATATTTGACATTTGTGATTTAAATAATACAATTATTTGAATGTTTAATGTGTAGATGAGAACGAATACAAACATACACCTTTTCAAAATGACATGTTTCTTACAGACACATTTTCACTGGACCCATTGGTGTAATACTATAGTAGGTGTATGTAAACATAGTAAAAAAAGCCATTTTGCCAAATATCTTATTTCATATATGTTTATATTAATACAGGGATGTGTTTATATTAATATGTTTAGTAAACATTGCACATAACTGTGTGAGAGTCTGAGACTACAGTTTAGGGGCATGTCAAGTCCTGGAAGTAATTACTTTGCAACCCTCAGACCTTAGGTACTTCAACAACAATTCTTAAATATTGTGCTTTCGTGACAAAGGCTCTCCATGTCAGCAGTGCAAGCCATTTCAATGATATATATCTTATTTATAAAAAAAGAATTACGAAGGAAGTGTTGTGTAAATAATATATGTAGGAATAGGGTTTTTTTGTTTTTTTTTAAGAGCAAGATGGTGTTCTGGCTATTGGTCAGATACTATGGAAGTGCTGCACAAACCGATTATTCGTATTGCGTTCTCCACAGAAATCAGGTGCTGAGAATCAGGTGAGGGTCATTCAGTGCTGAATTATAAACCTCATGGATTGTTTCAGCCAATCAGCTTCATAATAGAACCATTGTTCTCCCACAGGAGATGCCCTCTAAAAGTGAACAAGACTTTAGAATCCTGAAACTCGATTTTAGCAAAGTAATTTCCAAGCAGCCTAAGTGATCCTTTGGTTAATAATAGCACTAATGTCCGACGACATTATCTAAATAATTGACCTTGTCTTTTGGTAAGTGCCCTTGCCTTCGGCTTGGGGAACCTTAACTGTCACCTCATTCAGTTTTCTTGCAGGTAATAACCTCTGTCAGACATTAATGGGTCATAAACTTTTTTTTAAGATTAATTATCTTGATTTATTTGATCATGTGTGTCATTTTAACCCTCAATTTTCTGTCATTTAGCTGGAGTGCAGAATAACTATATGGAATTATGTTCAGGGCTATAAATTCCTGCAGTAGCCTATAAATATTGCAGTTCAATGTATTTAGTATTAAAACGCTTCAGGAGATTTAAGTGTCTGCCTGTTTAAAATTAGCTGCAGATATCTGACTTTTTTATTTTCACCTCTCTTCATATATCCAATACCCTCATAACCTGCCAAGATCTACTGTATCTGAAATGTAATTTAGGAACCACTTTAAACTTTCTCAGTGCCTCAACCTGCAAGGCTTTATATGAACTACAACTACACACTTTTATGGAGTCTATTGATAGATGGACCTCACTGAAAATGAGACCTAGGCATGTCATCATAGAGTTTAAATAAAACAAATAAAATGAAAGCTCCACTATGATTTATGTTTTACATTTAAAATACATTATTTGTGCATAATAATAATAATAATAATAATAATAATAATAATATTAAATACGGTATTAATAATAAATTATAAGATATAAATAAGTACAGTAGTAAAAATCAAGGTAGATTATGTTTACTAAACACTACAGGTACTTCAAAGTTATAAAAATGATGATTGTTTTGAGGCATTAAGATCATAGACTGTATTAGTAGACAAGTTTAAAGTTATCTCAATACTCCTGACACCAACCACATTCCAAGGAGAGGATGTTACTTGATTTCACTTGATGAATTGTCGATCAAAGTTGATTCAACATACTGTGTGTCCCAGGGCTGTTTTAATTTAGTGTGTTTGATTGTAATTTGGTCTGTCAATTAATCACAGTTAACTTCTGCGATTTAAAGCGTGTTAATTACTTTTTTTTTTTTTTTGCGTGCGTTAATTGCAGTCTTCTGTCTTGACCCTCTTAGCATAACATAACTCATTCCCTGCATCAGCATTTTATAATATACTCAGGCGCATACAACGCAATGAGTGCAGTCAGCGCTGGCATAGAAAGTTAGTCATATAAATGCATTATGGAGCAAAGCACTAAAAGATCTTGTGAAGGAGAAGTTTATTTTTAAAAAAAAAATTCTGACGTATCTACTGTCAAATTGAGTTTCTGTATCACAAACGTATGCTACATCTAATCTGAAGTACCACCTGCGTGCTAAACACACTTTCACTTCTCAAAATACACTTCCTAGTGTAACCGGTCTGACCTCACTCACTGTTCTGCACTCCGGCTTGCTATGCCTTCTGAAGCAATCACACCAACACAGGACGGCAGGTTCATAAAATGTTTATTCCTGATGAACAACAAACTGGTTAGAACAGGCATTTCAAACAGCAGTTATATCTCTCTCCATCTTTTGCAATAGCAGATTTCCAACTCAAAATACAGTACATTACACTAGTCATATTTCAGTAAAACACAGTGTGATCGTATAGTTTTGCATTAGATGATAACATTACACAAACCCTATTTCTCTTATATTTTTTTTACAAACATAATCATTCAGTATCAGGATTACCCATACAGAACACCGGATACAATACACATAACTGAGAGACCCACGTTTCCAACATAAATTACAACTAGCGTTCTGGAGACCCGTTCATCCTTAACATAAAATACAAAATATATCAAAATAAAACATACCTGATGAACAACAAACTGTAGTTGGAACAGGCACTCCATACAGTTATTTCCCTCTCCTATTTATCAAAAGTGAGACGGATTAGCATACTACACTGTCTCATAAGTAGTTAACATACTGTAGTTCAGTGCGTTATAATTAGGTCTTCTGATTTTCGGTGTTAACTGATAAAACCCGATAAAACACCCCTCAAAAAAATGAAATTGGTGGATAGCCAAAAACACCGGAAAACACTGGTAAAACTGTGGAAATGGTTAATCAATTCACGTTGACTTTACCCTTTTTCCGTTAAAAAATAAAACCTACTACAAAAATAATAATAAATACATTTCCCAGTGCTGCTGGGCAATGTCCCGCCTTCCTGACTTGCATCTATCATTGATTCGTTCTCAATACTTTAAACCCGCCCCAACTACTGAGTGACAGCACATTCCTACATTTCTATTGGAGACTCATCTTGTGATATTTAAAACGAGATTACAATCAGGATGGAGGCTTATTAGCGGGATTAAAATTTAAGATGTATTACAGTTAAAATACGGAGGATTTAAAACAGAATTGTGGCGAAATATACAAAAATGCCCCACACACAAAAAACCCAGAAGAATGTGCCCGTGACCATAGGTTTTTTGTTGTGGAAGACAGCAAAGTCAAGAAGGTACAATTTAAGTGTGCAAATACTGTCGAGTTACTACTACTATACATATTTTGACAGAAAAAAAAAACAGCTCAAGCATTTTCGAAAGTAACCGTAAACACTAATTTCAAACAGTATATCAAAAACGAAAGTCCCGAAAAAAAAAGGATTTACATAAAACTCAAAATAGCTAAAAATAAGCACTGAAAAATACAATTAATAAAACCCGAAAAACAGACGCCCTCAAGATCCGACCGTATTGCTAGTCACAGGCCACGTACATGTGCATATATTTTATAATAATAATTATTAAATGCCTCAAATTCACAACAATGACTCAACTCATGTAAACATCATCCTTATTCATGTTTACTGATGGTTTTTGAGGCATTATGAACAATATTTCCAGAAATAAAAATAATTATTGGGTCAGAGAGAAAAACAACTCACCATTTTAGGCAACTGATGATTTGCACCTGATGTCACAAGTCACGTGCCAGCAGCTTGTCGGCCATTTTGGACGTCAAAAACCGTCAGATGGCATATTGACAGCCTGTTTACCAGTGTTTTAAAAAACTAAGATAGAAGATGGTTGTAGCGTGTTGTGCTGTTGGATGCAGCAATAGACAAGGCCAAAAGCTGAATCTATCATTTTACCGCATACCAACAGATACTGAGAGACAAGAAAGATGGATTACTGCCATACACCGTAAAAACTGGAAGCCAACAACGTACAGACGTTTATGCAGCGAATACTTCATCGCAGGTAAGATTCTGCTTTTCAAAAATATATAACAGTTATGTTGTAATTCAAATTAACATCTATGTATTATCATATTTTTAAAATTTATTACAGGCAAAGTGCCACTCTGTTTTGTACCTGATGTATTGTAGACTGTGGTATACAGTACTTTTAATGCTCAGTGGAGAGATGTAATTTCTCCCATAATGGAATCACATTTCTATAGTTCTTTTATTTTAAATGATACAGAATGCTCAGTATGCAATTACATTTGTACATCATAACATTTAGTAATTACCTTCCCTTTCAGTTAAAAAAAGGTTTTTACGTCCTAATTTTTAGGCAATTTATGCTTAATTTATTACTTTTAAGCAATAATTTCTTAAAAAATGAAGTTATCTATCTATGCTTACACTAATGATCATTCTTTGGACTAGTTTACCTGTGTGATGTCAAAATTAACTAAAATTAACAAGAATGAGAAAATAACACATTTCGTTAATGAAACAGAAATAGAAACGAAAAAATGTTTAAAAAATAAAATAATATTGAAATGAAAAATAACACACAAAAAACTGTAATATTTGGTCTGGATTATTGTTTTAAGGGAAATTACACTCATCAGCTTTCTGGCAGGCACAGTGTACAGTTTCCCTCTAACTAACTCCCTCTTCAGCGGCTAGTGGTAAAGTTTGGTGCACAAAACAATTAATTCCTCTAGAACAGGTAGAAACAACCTTTAAGAGCATCAAAAGGCGGAGAATGTTCGATTTGGGATTATTTTGACTATTTTAGTAACGTTGACAAAAGTGTTGAAAATAACAGAAAGATGGAACGGTATGTGTAAGGAAACTGACACATTAAAATCCCTACCAGCTTAAAAACTCACTTGCATTGTATGCACAAGGAACAGTTCTCCACTTTTGAAGAGAAGGTGATGGTAAGAAGAAAAAGCATGGTTGCAGAACAAACACGTTTAATCCGAGATGGAAATTGTGCACCCACAAAGAAGCGTCATTATCTGGAAGATGTCAAGTAACAAAGAGGACTCCTCCAACTCAGAGGATGATGACTAGATGAGATTCGTTGTTGTTACAGGCATGTTCATTTACCAGTATACAATATGCTTTACCAATGTGTCTAATAGACAAGTTTGTAGCATTTCATTTCCAGAAAATTTGTATTCCTTTGTATAAATGGTGCTTATATGTGTAACTGAGGTTGCATCTTTTTCCTCAAATTGAGGGTGGGAAATTTGGGCTGTGTCTTATATTCCAAGGAATACGGTATTCTGGAATACATGAATGTTGTCACATGTTGGCTGGTACGATAAAACGCTATCCAAAAAAGATCTGTTGGGGCATGACTTAGCTGTAGCACCTGCCTCTGAGGCGTATGTTGAGCGCATGTTTTCCATTTGTGGAGAAACAGAGCCTTGTCAATCCTTGAAACCAGGCTCTTTTTAAAACTGAAGTCTCTGTAGACTGTTCACTTAGTTGTTCCCAAACTGTAATGAATGAAGGCGGCTGCAAAGAAAGTAGAATTGCAATTTTAAGTTATATAATCTTTTTTTTTTTTTTTTATGAAATCAGTAAACTGTCTGAACCTCCTGAAATTTGATTAAAATGTAAGTTTTCAAAATTGTAATAAATAAAAACAATGTGTTGAAACTGAAATTATTCTTTCTTAATTTAGTTACTGAAACTAATCTGAAACTAAATAATAATATGAAACAAAAACTACAAACTCAATAATAATCTTAACAACAAAATAAAAACTTAAACTGAAATGCGATGCTGAAACTGAAAAAAACACTTCTTCCCGGTGTTTTAACTAAACACCCTCCCTTCCCTGCTGTCTTTGTAATGGCACCTTTTAACTGTGCTGCCACCCCACCTTGAAGGCCTGCTACTCAGACTTCACCTCTAACTGGACCCTGGGCCACTTAAAGATGTCCAATCACATAACCCAGTTCTATTGCCCTGCCTCTAAGAAGTCTTTCTCCTCCGTTCGTTTCAGTTAAATTCAGTTAGCGGGTTAAATTCAGTTAATAGCAAGCAGTGATCACAAATTCAAAATAGCATTTACATTTTTTCTTAGTAATTGTTGTTGCTAAATGTACCACACGCACACTGGGAAATTGACAACTATTTTAAGCAATGTTTAAGATGGCGTCTGTTTGCATTAAACATGTTTCAGCAGCTGCTATAGTAAATGGAATCATTTTGAAAAGACTGAAAACTCATATTTTATTTCCGTTTCTTAACGTTGTTTTAAACCCTCTTCGGCAGGCTATATTGTTTGAAAATAAGATCTAAAGTAATCTTTCAGGACACCATACCATGAGTCAGCAAGTACACCAGAAATTAATATCTTTTTTCAACACAACAAGGGGATATCATGGAACTCTACAATACAATGTACCAAAAAACAAACAGGAAAACGTGTACAAAATGGTACCAAAAATAAATATAGAAACTCTCAAAGGAACTGGAACTTAAGTATCACATAATCTTTTCTTTAAAAAAAAAAAAATATATATATATATATATATACAGTGCCTTGCGAAAGTATTCGGCCCCCTTGAACTTTGCGACCTTTTGCCACATTTCAGGCTTCAAACATAAAGATATGAAACTGTAATTTTTTGTGAAGAATCAACAAGAAGTGGGACACAATCATGAAGTGGAACGAAATTTATTGGATATTTCAAACTTTTTTAACAAATAAAAAACTGAAAAATTGGGTGTGCAAAATTATTCAGCCCCCTTAAGTTAATACTTTGTAGTGCCACCTTTTGCTGCGATTACAGCTGTAAGTCGCTTGGGGTATGTCTCTATCAGTTTTGCACATCGAGAGACTGAAATTTTTGCCCATTCCTCCTTGCAAAACAGCTCGAGCTCAGTGAGGTTGGATGGAGAGCATTTGTGAACAGCAGTTTTCAGTTCTTTCCACAGATTCTCGATTGGATTCAGGTCTGGACTTTGACTTGGCCATTCTAACACCTGGATATGTTTATTTGTGAACCATTCCATTCTAGATTTTGCTTTATGTTTTGGATCATTGTCTTGTTGGAAGACAAATCTCCGTCCCAGTCTCAGGTCTTTTGCAGACTCCATCAGGTTTTCTTCCAGAATGGTCCTGTATTTGGCTCCATCCATCTTCCCATCAATTTTAACCATCTTCCCTGTCCCTGCTGAAGAAAAGCAGGCCCAAACCATGATGCTGCCACCACCATGTTTGACAGTGGGGATGGTGTGTTCAGGGTGATGAGCTGTGTTGCTTTTACGCCAAACATAACGTTTTGCATTGTTGCCAAAAAGTTCGATTTTGGTTTCATCTGACCAGAGCACCTTCTTCCACATGTTTGGTGTGTCTCCCAGGTGGCTTGTGGCAAACTGTAAACGACACTTTTTATGGATATCTTTAAGAAATGGCTTTCTTCTTGCCACTCTTCCATAAAGGCCAGATTTGTGCAGTATACGACTGATTGTTGTCCTATGGACAGAGTCTCCCACCTCAGCTGTAGATCTCTGCAGTTCATCCAGAGTGATCATGGGCCTCTTGGCTGCATCTCTGATCAGTCTTCTCCTTGTATGAGCTGAAAGTTTAGAGAGACGGCCAGGTCTTGGTAGATTTGCAGTGGTCTGATACTCCTTCCATTTCAATATTATCGCTTGCACAGTGCTCCTTGGGATGTTTAAAGCTTGGGAAATCTTTTTGTATCCAAATCCGGCTTTAAACTTCTCCACAACAGTATCTCGGACCTGCCTGGTGTGTTCCTTGTTCTTCATGATGCTCTCTGCGCTTTAAACGGACCTCTGAGACTATCACAGTGCAGGTGCATTTATACGGAGACTTGATTACACACAGGTGGATTCTATTTATCATCATTAGTCATTTAGGTCAACATTGGATCATTCAGAGATCCTCACTGAACTTCTGGAGAGAGTTTGCAGCACTGAAAGTAAAGGGGCTGAATAATTTTGCACGCCCAATTTTTCAGTTTTTTATTTGTTAAAATATATATATATATATATATATATGTAATTTGATACATTACATTTAGACATGACTTTTGTGGTTAACAAAATGAGGGTAAGTTATTATAACAATATAGTTAAAGAGAAAATTAAAATAACAGGTAGATGGCAGTTAAAAATGCTCTAAATAATTACAAAGTAACCTTTCTTTAAATGAGGACAACGGCACTTAACGGGTTAATTATATCAAGATATACAAATATAACTATTAATTCACTTGATCTGGTAAAAATATCAAGAGGTATTGGTAAAATACAAATGAAAAATGGGGCAACAGAAAATTCAGTTATTCAGTATCTTAATCCGAATTCAAGATACGCCTCATTAAAGTGCAGTACATGTTATAATGATAATGAAATGTGACCTTTCTTGGGCGTTAAAAATACAAAAATGTACATTCTCCAAGTAGCGGGTACAATAGACAATTATTCAGATTCTCCCAGGCAGTCCAAAGTTAGCATTCATCACATCCTCTGCATCTACAATGAACCACAGTGCTAATAGTCTTAAAAGAAAACAGACCCCCCACCACTGAACTCAGCAGTATGCGCAAGCATTTGTCTTTGTTTGCCAAACATACATTTTCTCATCACTTTAGAAAAGTAGTGCACAGCCCTGGCCCTAATAGTTAATTACACCTGCTAAGGGACAATTAACCAATTTAGGACCTGATTGGGGAAACAAAAAAAACTTGACAGGAATGGACCTCGAATTGTGCATCACTGCTTTAGAATAAGTTTATTTTAATCCCATCCCTACAGCGCTTTAACCCACAAAAAGAGTCCTTCTGATTTCTGACCACTTTTTAACCCCTTTGATTACAATTTCCTTGTATTCTTTCAGAACGGCTGATTCTTTTTAATGTACAGCACACACTGTATATTTTGTGAGCCTGTCGTGGTATTGCCCTTCTTCCTGACTTGAGATCATTTATAATATACAGGTTATATTCTAGCTGTATTTATGTTTTTAAAAGTTGCATCAGCGTACACATATGCAGTCTCTTTAAAAATCCACTCTGGTGATCAGTGGAGTGTAAAAACAAACCTTACATGTTCTAAGTAAAAAGAATGTGCTTGCATATTACATTTGAGCTCATGTAATTGCTGTTGTGAAGATTTGTTTTGGAAATACTTAAAAAATTTAAAAAGGTACTTAACATTAAGAGTCTAGTTCTCTCCCTTCATGATTAATATTGGAGAACAATAGTTATTTTGTGATTATGATCAATTTTGGTAGCACTCTTTCGCCACAGTGTTTTGGAGTGCAGACATTATTTTGTAATTAATAAAAAGGAAAGTGTAGCAGGGTAGCATCAGGAATGAGACTCAGCGACAAGAAAAGCTGCAGTTTAAGCACTGTTGTTCACTTTTAATACACAAAACCCGGAACACAGAAACAGGCACAAGGGCCAAAACAATACAATCAGTGACTGTAGGCTGGGCATTGGCCTTCACTACAGACTTTCAAACACAGTATACACACAGATCGAAACTCACCTACACACTAACCCCCAAACAAACCATTTTCCCCTCCCTAAATACCATGTGGCTGGAGCCTAATTAACCATTAATCATTCAATTAAGGCTCCAGCCACATTCCCACGTGTTCTGGCAGGGAGGGTTTTAACCTTCTCCCTGTCAACCCTATTCCCGACACACACACATAATTTACATATATGCCTTTCACCATGCCACAGAAACATTGCAGAATTTGCGGTACCTAAAAAAAAGCAAGAATCTGGCAACTCCTCATCACAGACTGTGATAATGAATATTTCTCCATTTCAAAAAGCAAGTCTCAAGTATTGGCACTGATGGAATGTAAAATTATGTTGCATTTTTTTTTATAAAGGGCCCAGCTGGCACAATAGATAATAAAAATCTTTTTTTTTTTTATTCTTCACAGGAAAAATCCACAACACAAGGAGTACAAGCACGCTTTGCCTCCAGGTACATTATTTATTTGTTAGTCAACATAAGCACTTCAAGAGTAATTCTTTTGGGAATGTATTTGTGTATTTATTTATGTATTAACGTTGTTTCTGTTAGTGCTTTACATTTAAATTATACGGTAACATTAACCTGTTATTTTCATATTTTTGTCTACTGAAGTCTCCTGCATATGTTTTCTGTTCTTCATTAACTGAACCAAAAGTGAAGCAGGTCATTTAAACGTACTTACTTATGGCAGCGTGATCCTTGGCCAATATGAATAATAATATCTTAACCATTAGTACAATCTCCTTAACATTTTTTTCAATCACAGTACAGCAAAAAATTTGCGAACTAGAAAAGGCCTTCAGCCCATCACTGCTCATCCCTTGTTATCACACCATTTTCCCCTACTAGGGGGAACTCATTTAAAAGCACTGAATCTAGTCCTTTTTAAATGTTCCCAGGACAGTGTATTAAAGTAATGTTCAGTGGAACTTGTAGTTGTTCTTTTAAAGTTAAAAATAAACATTGATCAAAGTGGTAAGATCTAGGTTCTCATTAGCACAGTCCAAGCTCAGCTTTTGCTCACAGCTCCATCTATATAAAAGGCTATGAGAACCACAATCACTCCTTAACTTTGAAGTCCCACAGCTCCATATTCTTCTGCTGGTTCTGTGAGAAGTGTGTGTTTGGGATATACTGTAAAACACGGTAGAGCAATTATATGTGCGTCTTGAGATCTTTCAAGTAAATTAAATAAATCTTGTAGACAAATGTGGCCGATACAGAGTTTGCATTGCATACGGTGGTTGACTGTAACTGGAAAATAAGAGCTTACTGTACAAACAAGGTAAACTATCAAGGCAATCTGTTCAGGGTTTTTACTAAGATTAGAACATGGCAATCAAGCCTGTATTTACATGTTCTATGTTTTGTTCTTATTTATTTATTTATGTTTTTTTTTCTATCTGAATGTTCCAGAATAATCTTTTTTTAGTGCCTGTTAATGAAGAAAAATGTATTCAAATGTTTTTGTTTACTCAGCAGACAGTGAGTAGATTGAACCTGCGATACTCTGAGTATTATGCTTATAATGCTGCTTAAACCAATTATGGACAACTTGCTGGTATATGGATGGAAATTATTCATTTATTTGCAAGTTACTTAGTAACTGCATTGAATACCTTTGGCCCAATACTTTATCTCTGTTGAACACCTGTTGCTGCCTCATAATTCTATCCAGTGTTCTGCTGGTCAAAACAAAGAGACAGTATTTGTGCTCTCAAAGCCAATTAAAATGTTTGTCCTTGGGTTTGGTCTCATGGGTTCTCAATTGTTTGAGGACAAATGGTGTGTGTATTTGGTTACATATAAATAATAATAGTATTCCAATTAAGTGGCTTAAATGGCAGGCATATATAATAATTTGTCCAAGTATAAAATCCCTCAAGCAGCTTGACCCTGTTAAATATTTTTACAATCACAACCATTAGTGTCAAATACATTGAAAAAAATAAATACATCAAATAAATATATTCTATTAAAGAAAAGCTGTGACGTGCGACTTTGGCCCTATGAAGAATGCTACATTTGTATAGATTTTATATTGTTTTTTGGAGTTCTTTAACAAATGTTTAAAAACTTTCGTGAATATATATTATTTTTATTATTTCAGAAGTGTGTTAAATTATCCCTTCAAAACACTCAATTGGAATTCTGAAATAATAACTGTACTCATGATTTTTGCATTTGTTCTTATTGGGAAATCATTCCCATCAAGGCGGCGTGTATAAGAGGCTTGGGGAGGCTAAGCCTCCCCAAAATAAATTACCCAAACCCTCACAAGAAATTATTCTGACCAACACAAAAAATATTTGTGAGAGAAGATTGATTTTTTATTTTTTTTTCCCATCAAGCACGCAAAGCAGGTCTAACAAACATATTTCTCGTTTTCCTACTGCGCAACTGCCAGACCGCTAGGGCAGCTGGGATATCAAAATCAACACTGTAGACTGAGATTCAGGATTTAGTTGCATTTCAATGTCATTCGTAGAGACAATGCTTGGCAGGTTTAACGTTCATTCGTCCCACCGATCTGAGCCCCATATAGTTAGTCGAAAGTTTATGGTAAGAGTGCAGTCATTTTTTTTGCAAATATACCTTATGAAATACATTGAATGCCCCTTGATTATATAATCTTTTCTAAGGGGTACCAACAAATGTGTCCAGGCCATTTTAGAATATCTTTGTAGAATAAGCAATAATTCATCCCTTTTCAGAGCTTCTTTGCTTTATTCTATGACATACCAAAGGCATGCAAGTATACATGATAAAATAGCTTTTAATTTCATCATTTTTCAGGAGGAATGAAGCATTATTTCAATGAGCTGTAAGGTTACCAACAAATTTGAGCATGTCTGTATATATAACTTGTAATGTGATATTTTGTAATGCGATACTTTGTACTGTGATATTTTGTAACAATTGTAAGTTGCCCTGGATAAGGGTGTCTGCAAAGAAAGAAAGAAAGAAAGAAAGAAAGAAAGAAAGAAACTACTACTAATAATAATAATAATAGGAGCTAGCTGAAACAGTGTTCAAAGAAAAGTGAAATATAGGAAAGTGTATTAGTGTACTACTGAAGAACATTATTTGTTGAGATCCATTTCAAAACCAGTGCAAGGGTTGGTTCAGGAACAAAAGAAAGGGATTTTATTCAAAAACCTAATAAACAAATAAAAGACATAATAAACTTATGCCACACAGGCTTTCACTCATACTTTTACTTTTTTCCAACACATTCTCCAAACAAACACCCTTTGTCTCCCTTTTATACCATGTAGCCAGGGCTGATTGACAATTAATTATTCACTCCCCACCTGGCCAAATTCCACTTTTCTCCCAGTCACTTACACAATTAAACAATCAACCAATTACTCCCACATTTACACAATGCCACCACTATGTAAGCCTCCAAAGTCACGCACACACACGTGCAGAGCCTATGCTCTGTCACATATCCTCCCCCTTGTGTAACATACCCAAAGCCCTCCCACGACCACCTGCCCCCCCCCCCTCCCCACACACACTTTGAAACCCAACCACTTCCCCACAAGTCCCAAATTGTCCATTCTTTGATCTTGGGTGGGTTGGAGGGCGAGCCGGTTCACATTCTGGCGCCTCCAGGAAGGGACGAGAACCATCGACGGGACAAGGGTGATGTGGATAGGGCATCGGGAGCGCAGGTTGGTGACCGGGTGACTCGAATAGCAGGCTGAAGTGAGAGCCCTGATGACTGCGCAACAATGTCTGGTTCACCAATGGGAGCAGAACAGGAGATAATGCGAACGACTGTGCCTGGTACTGCAGCAACCTGGAAACCAAGCCCAGCGACCAGAGGTCCAGACATAAAGGTAGGGTGTCTGGGAGCCTGGGTCGAGGGATCTGATTCATATGCACTGGACTCTTGCACAGGGATGGTGGTCGGGGTTGGGGTGGAGTTATTCTCATCACCTCCTCCCCCTTCTCTGTAGACGGTGGTTTCTCCTTCTCTGGCTCTGGAGACAGCGGTGCATCTCCTTCTGGCCCGGAGATGGCAACAGCAGCTCTGGCTCGGATAGCAGCCACTCTGGGTCCAGAATCAGCACATCTGGTTCCAACTTCAGCAGCTGTGCAAGCAATTGCTGTCGTTGTTGTTCCTGTTGCAGCAGTTCTATTGCCTTCGTAACTTCCTGCTGAACAGCTATGGCTTGCTGTTGGACAGCAGTAGCCCGCAGCAAAGCTTGTACAATGTTCTCCATGGTGTCCTTTCAACCCCTTCTCTTTAGGCACTTGCCCGCATTCTCCACCAGTTTGACGTTGTCAAAGTTCTAAAGGGCTTGATGTGCCCGTCTAGTGCATTCTTCAGGGGTTCCCGCACACAAAAACAAGTTCAAGGTTTGGTTCAGGAACAAGAAAGGGGTTTTATTCAAAAACTAAATAAACAAACAAAGGACTGGCTCGATGGCCATAAAGTACAAACTATAAATGTTACCAATAAACTTACGCCACACAGGCTTTCACTTCCCTCCAACACACTCTTCAAACAAACACTCTTTGTCCCTCTTTTATACCATGTAGCCAGGGCTGATTTACAATGAATTATTCAATCCCCAACTGGCCACACTTTTCTCCCAGTCACTTACACAATCAAACAATTAAACGTCAACCAATCACTCCCACATTCACACAATTACACAATGCCATCACCATGTAAGCCTCCAAACTCACACCCACACACACAAGTGCATGTGCAGAGCCTGTGCTCTGTCACAGTATATATAAACAATTGTCGAAATGCTTTACTACCTCACTTGGCCTTTTAGCAATTCATTGTCATGGTTTGTAGTTAACGAATGTTTCATTTGCAACTTAACAATGGATCATTTTGTCTTGTTTGTCTTGTGGCTGATGTACCAGAGATATAAATGAATATTAATTACTTCAGCTAGTACGATTATTTGCATAAAGTATGGATGTGGGAGTGAGCCTATGTTATTGACATGTTTACCTTTTTGTACTCAACTGCCAATTTACTCTCAATTCTATAGATTAAATTTCTAACACTGCTGACATGCAATGAAAAAATAAATGTAGTACATTTTTTGTTTGATCATTTTCAGCAGTGGCTTTTCCTTTGACGCAGCCACACAATAGTCTCTGAAGGTGCGTTTACACTTGCAACTTGGACCTCAGATGGTTTAGGGCGGATCAGATTAAAAGATTCTTACCATTTGAGATGCCCCATTTACACTTGAACACAAACCGAAACTGGCTTTGGCCCCGTATGCATGCGCATAACTGTAGTGCGTGTCCGATGATGTCATATCGACCACCCCTTGTGTGAAGACATTTCAAGGTAATTGTTCCATTCTAATTAAGATTTAATTTTGCCATCAGAAAAGAAGCAAAGCATCGAAAACTTGCATATCGTTACCTTCTACTTGTAAACATCTGTTTCTTTAAATTCCACTTCCAGTGTCTCTTATTCAGGAGTATGTGGACATTTAAAGAAACAAGTGTTATTGTAAACATTTACACATCAGTCTGACAACTCTTCTTATATGTAAATGTAAATAACATTTATTTTCTTACCCATGAAAAAGACTTATTGTTGCTATTCAGCAAAAGCAACTCATTTGTTTAATAGCTAAAGAAACATCTGTGACTTTCAATTGTGCACTTTCTCCCCACAGAATTCAGGTTTATTCACCAAATGCTAACAATGCATCATGGTACTATGGATGATACAATTTACAAAATAAAACCTTTCTTAAATCAAAAGATTTCCTTCTAGGGGCAAATACAGCCCTTTGTTTAAAAGTGCATTTGGAACTGACGCTAGCGCTTATACATATTGTAGTGATCTCGGTTAACGCAGACAGGCACATCACACAGGGTGAGGCAATCCACACACAGGCGGAGGGCGGGCGTGAAGCCGGGACCTCTCACACTAAAGCATAGCACTGATACTGCTGTACAAAAGAGCGGGCTCCTTTGCAAGGAGTGTATATCGGGCTTATGGCCCTGTGTGTGATTAGATCACCTCCCAGCCTTGCTGCTGCCTTCCCCCGTGCACGCTACAATATATTCACATCACGGCACTTAGGATGAAACATATTGTGTGGTGAGAGGTAGGTTCCATGGAATAAATGGAAACAGGAGGCAGTGTGCAGTCCGAAGGCAGTTTATTTGCTCTTTATTAAGGAAAACAGATTGCTCCGACAGGACACCACTGGACAGAGAGCCCGAAGCCAAACACATACCTCCCTTTTATATTTCTGCCACAGGGTCCCATTGGGCACCCTGAACACATACATTTGCATACTGGGCACCCAGTCACTCACACATGGACTAACGTACCGTGCACACTGCAAGAGGGGGGGGGGGGGGGGGGAGCAGGAGCGAGAAGCAGGCAAGGTCGCCACACACTAAAGAAAAGAGAGAGAGGAAACACGAGGGTAGAGGCCAAGATTGCTCACTCATACCACCCGCACACACACAGACACAACACAGGACTGCAATTTAATCAGTAAGGCACAGTACCACAACAATGAATACTCCCATCCCAGTCCATAACACAATCCATGGAGGTGCCGATAACCAGCACTGCAGCTTCCCCAGTGCTACAATATGAAAAATAAAGCCTATACATTTAAATTGATTAAACTTCCACAAGCGTATTTTTCTAATTGAATAATTGTTAGTGCCATGACGCATATAATAAACAAGCGCTAGTATGTTGAAGTCTAAAAGCATGTTACTTTTTAACAAAAGACTGTATTCGCCCTGTGAAGGAAAACTTATTTTCTGACAACTTTACTGTCATGATTTGTTTGTTGTTGTATTGTTGTATTAAAATACAATCATGAGTTTGGTTTGTAGATGTGTGTGAAAAATAATATTTCTGACAGTTTTCTGGTAACTAGGCTTATTTCACATTTATCTCACATACATACTGTACATGTTTAAATGTCTATTCACACTATTACACAAATATAAGTCTGTTTTGGAATCCTCTGCCTCTGTCTCTCTCAGCATTCTGTTTAACATATCTTTTGGATATGTCATCCGAGAAACAGTCCCCACTTCCTTTTGCTGTGCCTGTTTGACACTGACAGTGGGGTCGTTGCCCAGGCCGAGCAGAGCAAAAAACAGACAAAGAGAACTTGCATACATAACAAAAAAAGAAAAATCCATCCATCAAAATTACAAAAAACGAAAAATAGATGCCATTCCAAACAGTGCCGTTATTTATGCTAAGAAAAGGGAGCAACATATAAAACATTTGCATGCCACTGCTCTAGATGGAGGCATAGTTATATGTATAATACACAGAAATGATTGTAAGGTCTTAAAATTGGTACATGTTATACTCAAAACATTATGCTTAACAGTTACTGTATTTAAATGAATAAATGAGATGGAACAGAGAATGAGATAGAATAGAGCTCTAACATTGTTAGAGGGGATTGTAGTTGTTATCATCACTGAGGTGCTGAGGTGTCATTCTTGAACTGAACTGAAGTCCCCAAGTAAGTTAGTAAAGGTTGTTTTTAATTTGTGGTTGTAATGAATCCACTTATTTATTGAAGTGGCTAGGGATAAATATCACTGACATCTTTGGTTAATGGTTACACTTTGGAGTACCTGATGTGCTTAGAGATAGACATGATTCTGAGAGGTCAGAGGGTGTTTTTTTTTTTTTTTTTTTTTTAAAGTCACCAGTGACGACAGAAACAGAAAATGCAAAATGCAAAGTCAATCTAAAAAACATAAAGAATACATTAGTTAGGATTACTGTGATATCTCATACACATATACTAAAATATGTACTTCAGTTTGTCCAGTTATTTAAAATGTGATATCTTCCCAATAACTGATGTTCAGAACTTGCAGAATAGTTGAAAAGTTCATGACCTTTATAAATAACAGTGTGTTTTCTTTCACCATTCCAGTTTTCAGGCCGTGGAGAAAGTGACAAAAACAGAAGGATTCTGTTTTGTGTATTAAGGATTCAATACATCTTTGTCTCAAGAAACACAGTGGCATGTTTTTGAAGCATAATGCAATCAGTGAAATGCCATCTTGACTAAAAGTCAGTATTGGTAATCACAAATCAGTTTGAAGACAGTGACCTTTTTCTAACTTGCTCTAATATGATTATTGGGCCTGTGTTTTGTTGCTTTCCTGTTCTTCTTAGCGACAGCTATTTACAAAAGGAACATTTGTCGGTCATCTTGTGATTAGAATTCCAGATCACACTTTATATTACCACACAGTAACTGAAATGGATTATAAAGCTTTATCATATACTCATTTAACATTTCATTTTGATAAAAGGTTCAGACATGATTTCCTATAAATTAATTACAGGCAAATGGCAGGAGCGAGTTCAGTTATTTTAAGACATTACAAACAACTGTGCATGTTAATCTGTGAATCACTGAACGCTCTAGATGCTTCTACCACTTTAGTTACCAAAATAAGGTAACCATAGTTACTGTTGTGTGTTACAGTATTTTGCATGTAGTAATAGAATCAGCAAATAATTTGAAATGTGGAGGTGACTTATGGATTCACATTCTTATGCCATAAAAATACACTACACCCTCACTATAACTCCCTTCATTATAACGAACCTTCGGCTATAACGAATCTGGCCTCTGGAAACCAAATAATAAAAAAATATATAATATAAACACACACTGTTAACATCCCGGTGTAGTATGCTCAAAACACCCACGCAAAAAAAAACACTCTGGGGAGTGTATGTTCAAAACACTCTACTAGTCGCTTTCAAAACACTGAGGTCATGTTCATAACACTACCTCTAGGTTCAAAACACCACACTACGTACTTTCAAAACACTTTCACGCTCAAACACTCCACAGTATATTATGTTAAAAGCATTACTTTCAAAACACTCTTACGCTAATATATTGTACAACACTGTACAATATATTAAGTTCAAAGCATTTGTTGCTTTTTACAGTTATGGGATTACATTTGTATTTTCCCAAAAGCTTTTTCACCTAAAGCTAACCAACATAACAATTTACTAATAGAAACTGTAACTGTAGAAACGGAGCTTCGGAACCCAGTATTCCGGCCGGCTTTGTTTATACAGCTTATTGCACGGAATGGGAAATGAAAGGTCGGTTCGGTGGGTTTTTTCAATAGTATTATGTTGTTCTCACTTAGTTATATTTTGTGTATCATTTTCATACTCTGCAGCTTCGGAACCCAGTGTTCTGGCCGTATTTGTTTATACAGCTGTTTAAGGCACAGAATGGGCTGTTCAAGGTGGGTTCGGTGGTTTTTTCAGCAGTGTTATGTTGTTCTCACTTGTTCTCAGTGTTCTGGGCGGTTTTATTAATAATTAAACACTTTTTAATCTGGAATGGGCAATTAAAGATGGGTTCGGTGATTTTTTTTTTTTTTTTCAACAGTGCTATGTTGTTCTCACTTAGTTGTATTATGTATATAATTTTCGTCGTCTTTGCACTTTCGGAACCCAGTGTTCCGGGAGCTTTTTGGTTGATAAAAAAGAAAGTTCTGGGCTGGAAAGGGTTAATAACAGTGCATTCCTAATTGTTTCTGATTGCTAAAATATTCTCTCGTGTGTGTAACTTTCTATGCTGATTTTTAATGCAATTGAATTAATTAAAGTACCGTTCCTGGCTGTTCCCTCTCGTTCAGGCTTTTACCCTATCCCCAGACAGTAGGCTATATAAAAGGCAAGGTGATGTGGGAGACTTGTCTGCTGCAAGAAGAGCTAATTTTGATCAAGTCAGTTTGTAAATTGCGGTTTATAATACCGTATTGTTTTGCAAACTCCAATTTTCAATACATGTTTCATAGCTTACATGACAAAAAAGAAAGTCTGCAAATAGAAAATATAGAATCCATGTAAAAAAAAAAAAGGCTCTTAGAAGCACCTAAAAAAGGTCTTCCCACAGTGGCAAAGCAAGGTTCTAACGAGAGCCTTTACTTCTAGAGTATAAGCATTATTATTATAAGAACAGTGGAGGAGATTAAGAAAAGATGGAACGATATTCTGAGGCGCACTAAAGAAAGTCTCATATACATGTTATACAATGAGGGCTCATCTCCACCGTTATTTTAGTAATGCCTACAGAATTTATGTTTTGTAATATGGCATTCTGGTATTTAACAATACTGGTTCAGGCAGTAGTGTTAAATTTGAGTTTGAAAGAAAACTAAAAAAAAAAAAAAGGACAGAGGGACAGATGATGCAGTTAGTTTGTAGCTAAATCAAATTCAGTACAGCTGGTTGTAGGCACATCTGAATAATGTAGCTATATTATAGACCATACAGATATGCTTTAAAATCATACATAGAGTCAGAAATATAGACATACATAAGAAATAGGAGAGTTGTAACTGCATAAGAATTTAAAAGATATACGTCGTAGTCAAACTGAAGACTGTTCGTATGAAGCTGCATGGAGTTATTGTTGTTGAACATATTGTACAATGGAAGGATTGTCCACCTGTTTGACTGCCATGGATGTAAGTAAATAAAACATATTGTTTCTGAAGTTTGAAAAGACTATACACCTGGAATTATTCTATACGAAATAAGAAGTTGAACAAATATGCAAGCACAGTAACTGGATGATGCATCGTAATGTATAAGCAACCCAGACTACAAACTCTGAAGTCATACATTTGTTTATTAAGAAGCCACCACACATTCCATATTTTATTCCTTTGTCCTGTTGATGTATTTCGAGCTTGTAACACATCTTCATGTGTTACAAGTAGGGCCTACTGCTTGTACCAATATCTCGACTTCCATATTGGTAAATTTCAGTTTTTGCTTCTGAGCATCCTCATCACCATGGCTAGTACCAGGCTGAGGTCTTTGTGTGCCATTGATTTTCTTTTGGAATGTGTAGCCTACACACGCAGGGTTGACCCAAACCCTCTATTTATTGTGAGAGGTGTGTAATTCTCCACCGCTAATTGTGGTGAGGGGTATTTAAATTGTTTGATTGCGGAATCTCCTGCCTTACCTAAATAGTCCTATAAAATAGATTGTTATTTTGACGCTGAGTGCGGCTGTACTGAACACGCACCTTACGTGGCTTTTTGCGGTCATTTTTTCCCCCTTTATAAATTTGGGCCTCAGTTTCAAAGTTACAGCTGTACATCTATAACTATAAAAAGCAAGATGGCTACCATCCGATACTTTAAATTCTGTGAGGCAGCGCAGTGATTTAGAATATGTGACAAGGCTCCAACTATCCATATCCATCCAATATACGGACAGCTGGAACCTTGCTTGACCAATCATATTGCTTGTTTCACATTCCATTGCCAGCCCTGGATTATATATACAGTGCCTTGCATAAGTATTCACCCCCCTTAGACTTTTCCACATTTTGTAGTGTTACAACCTGGAATTAAAATGGATTTAATTCGGATTTTTTGTCACTGATCTACACAAAATAGTCCATAATGTCGAAGTGGGGAAAAAAATCTACATATTTTTCAAAATTATTTACAAATAAAAAACTGAAAAGTCTTGATTGCATAAGTATTCACCCCCTTTGCTGTGACACCCCTAAATAAGCTCTGGTGCAACCAATTGCCTTCAGAAGTCATATAATTAGTTGAATGGAGTCCACCTGTGTGCAATTAAAGTGTAACATGATTCTCAGATTAAATACACCTGTTTCTGGAAGGCCCCATAGTTTGTTAGAGAGCATATCTAAACAAACAGCATCAGAAGACCAAGGAGCTATCAAAACAAGTCCGGGATAAAGTTCTGGAGAAGCACCAATCAGGGTTGGGTTATAAAAAAATATCCCAAACTTTGAACATCCCCCGGAGCACCATTAAATCCATTATTAAAAAATGGAAAGAATATGGTACAACCGCGACTCTGCCTAGAGAAGGCTGTCCACCAAAACCAGTGACCAGGTAAGGAGGGCATTAGTCAGAGAAGCAACCAAGAGGCCAATGGTAACTCTGAAGGAGCTGGAGAGATCCACAGCTGAGATGGGAGAAACCATCCATGGGACAACTATAACCCGGACGCTCCACAAAGCTGGGCTTTATGGAAGAGTGGTGAGAAGAAAGCCATTGCTGAAAAAAACCCATATCAAATCCTGTTTGGATTTTGCCAAAAGGCATGTGGGAGACACAGCAAACATGTGAAAAAAGGTTCTCTGGTCTGATGAGACCAAAATTGAACTTTTTGGCCTTAGCGCAAAACGCTATGTGTGGCGCAAAGCCAACACTGCTCATCACCCTGAGAACACCATCTCCACGGTGAAGCATGGTGGTGGCAGCATCATGTTATGGGGATGCTTTTCATCGGCAGGGACTGGGAAACTGGTCAGGATTGAGGGCAAGATGGATGGAGCCAAATACAGGGAAATTCTATAATAAAACCTGTTTCAGTCTGCAAGAGACCTGGGACTGGGGCGGAGGTTCACCTTCCAGCAGGACAATGACCCTAAACACACAGCCAAAGCTACACTGGAGTGGTTTAAAAACAAGAACCTGAATATTTTAGAATGGCCCAGTCAAAGCCCAGACCTCAATCCGATTGAGAATCTGTGGCAAGACTTGAAAATTGCTTTTGACCAACGGTCCCCATCCAACTTGACAGAGCTTGAGCAATTTTGCCAAGAAGAATGGGCAAAAATTGCAGGATCCAGATGTGCAAAGCTGGTAGAGACTTACCCAAAAAGACTCACAGCTGTAATTGCTGCCAAAGGTGCTTCTACCAAGAATTGACTCAGGGGGGTGAATACTTATGCAACCAACAAATGTCTTTTTTTTTTTGTTTAATTAACTTTTGTGTCACAATAAAAAATATTTTGCACCTTCAAAGTGTTAAGTATGTTGTGTAAATCAAATGGTAAAAATCCCAATTAAATCCATTTTAATTCCAGGTTGTAACACTACAAAATGCGGAAAAGTCCAAGGGGGGTGAATACTTATGCAAGGCACTGTATATATGATGGTGTTCAAGGGGAGTGTTTTCGGCTTATGTAGCTATAGTGTTTTAGTCTTGAAAGGGAGTGTTTTGAACGTGAATTTAAAGTGCAGCAGAGTGTTTTGAACGTACACTCATTACACTCTAGAGTGTTATCAACTTACATTAAAAACACTCTAGAGTGTTTTATACTGTGGAGTGTTTTGGGCGTCCTTCACTGGTCTGTACGCACTGAATGCAACCTCTACAGTGAAGTCAAGTCTTTTGTCTTAATAAGAAGCATGCATTGTGTAACTGTGCCACCAAAACAAAAATAATTTTATGTTGCATCAAAGCTGGAAACTATATTGATCGTTTGAAAAAAAAAAACAGAGTAATGCAGGCATTATTATTTATTTCTTAGCAGATGTCCTTATCCAGGGAGACTTACAATTATTACAAGATATCACATTATTTTTACATACAATCTTATTAACTTACTCCAAAGGTTTATCGTTCATTTTTATTGTCCATTTGCTATAACGAACCCCTCGATATAACAGTTCGTTAGCGAGGGTGTACTGTATATATCTTAATTACTATTCTATACATTTTTCCTACTATTACTACTAGGAAAAATTTATAGAACTGCAGCTTACTTCTAATTTGTTTGTTTTTTTATTTAAAAAAATGACTATAGTTAGCAAAAGACTACTCGCCTTAGTCAAGTTTAATGTATTTGTGTTTTTTCATTCAATTATACATTTTCAAATTCAGATATTTTTCAAACTAAATTGTTGTTTCAAAGAAGTTCACTCCTTTACTGGTTATGATCCAAAGTGTCCATTTAGGTGTAATATTGTATATAACTAAAGATAACTGAAAAAAAGTGAATACCCTGTATGAAAATTATTTCAAAGGACGAGGCAACACTCACACAGGTACTGTGGACTGAATGTGGGAATGATAAACAGCTGGGGGAGTGATTTAGACAGTTTTGACCCGGGTTCTCACCCTTCCGGGGACAACCAAGGCCAGGTAATGGAACATCAACCCCCCAGAAGGGATAGAAGTGGGGAGAAATACATTATTTTGGAGGTAGGCAAGCACTGTATTTAAGCAGTAGTCTAACTAATGATGGTAGCGAAGGGAGATTGCCTTCAAAAAGTTGTAAGATATTTTATTTTTACATTTTTTGGAGCTGTGTACATTTTATCGATGTCGTTCTTTTCGGTTTTATAAGTCATGATGGGTGCAGTTAGTGTTCAGGGCAGCAACACATTGTTCTGTATAGAGCTGTGTAACGGGAGATCTGTGCTGACTGTTTGGCGCATGCATGGTTCTGCAGGAAGAGGGCAGCAACCTGTAAGATCCGCCTGTCAGTCTTGGCAATGACACGGAGAGGTGGGATGAGGGTGTGTGGTCTCTCGCTCTCTCTGAACGGTTGGGAGGCGGGCCTTGGGGGATTGCTGGGCCTATAAAATAACGCTCTGTTGTTCCATCAGGTCAGCCCCTATAGGACGACAAACGAGCGAGCGGAAGCTCTATTGCTGGACTGAGAACGGCTGGAGAACAAAATCAAAACAAAATAAAATAAATATAGGAGTAGCGGAGAAACCATGGACAGGCCCAAAAGCATAGACCATAGTCTGAGGGAACGGTGGAGTGTAGGATGGAGACCCGGGCCGTGCGGGTAGCGACGGTCGGGGAAACGCTGCAGAGTGCAGCACCTTTATTTTGTAGTTTTGTTAGTAGTGTTTTGTTTTCCCTTTTTGTTTGTGCATTTTGTTTTCATTATTATTTTGAGCACTTGTATGTGCACTGGACTGTCTACCATATTGGTAACCCTGTGGTCGTTTTTTAAAAGCTTTTATATGCTCAGATAATGCAGTTCTGTCATTCCCATTAATATACATATGTATTTTTGATTTACACTAATGTTTATTTTTTATATGCGTTTCATTATTAGGGTAATGTCTGTGTTTAAATATGTTTCTGACAGACTGCTGCAAAAAAGTTTGATTGTATATTATTACTGTTGCCTTTGAGAGCTTCAGTTGCAGGCTTGAAAGTATGTATGCAACATTACTTTTGTTTAATTCATTTTTCTAAAGTGTTCTACTTAAATATATAATTTTATACATTAATAATGGTTTTATTTTATATTGCTAGAATATTTTTTTTAACAATAGGTTTACAATTATAGCTAAAACTAAATGAAACATAATTCTATTAGATTTTGAAATGTCACATTTTTTAATTTGACAGTTTTTCATTTAATATATGGAAAACTACAAAGAGGTATGTAATTCAATATATTAACGTAACATTATTCAGCAGGTTTCATTCGACTTTATGAAGCAAGAGTTGTTATTTGTATAGGGTGATGCAAATCCTTTGGCCATAGCTGTACATCTGCCATTTTGAGAAACTACAGTTGATAGAAGTGCACAATAAGTAAGATTTATGGAATTATTTTGTTAGCTACAACCACTTTAAAAGGCTTGTGGCCATGTTCAAAAGATGCTGCTGCTCTCAAAAAAAGAAGCACAGTAGCAAGTTTGGAAGTTGCATGCTTTTTGTATGACGTCTATGGGACCAAACTTCCCAATTTGGAGGACTTTGTCTTTTTAAGGCCCGTAAAGTGGATTACAAAAGCTTGAAAAAGTATAGAAGAGAGATTACAGTTAATCTGATAATGTTTGTCTTTCTATTATAAATACACAGCTGCGTACTGTAGATTCAGCATTGTTGATTATGACTGCTAATATACCCAGGCCCGTATTAAGGTGTTTGGGGGCCCAGGGCTACTGACATTTCAGGGGCCCCCTTGGAGAACCCCCCCCCCCCAGCACAAACTCATACAATACCAACACAATAATGTCATTCGAATAGACAGTGGACAGCGATACCACTCACATCACAGTAGCTATGGCATGCAAAATAGTATGGTAGTCGGTACTACCACTAGCTCTCATTACCGACTGCATCGTTTCGAATTAAATCAACGCTAGTTGTAGTCGGTGGGACCATGTTTCAGGCAGCACAGCATGATATGACATTAGACAAAAACATAGTGTAGTCGGCGCTACTCTCAAGCCTCCTTAACATTGCAAAGTATAAAGACACATTTGACTTACCATTGCTAGATCTTATGCTTTCTTGCCTTAAAACTTAAAAAATAATTCCTTACTAATGTCCGTGAAGTCCAGTTGGCGAAGCAGGTCATGTTCAGTGAACATGAGAGTTAAATGATTGAGTCATTAAATTCAGTAATTCATTAAATTCTCTCTGAGGCGGAAAAAGTACTGTCTTACTGGCAAATAAGGGGACACTTGCTCACCTAGTGCGACCTCACCTCCTCAGTTATCGGACCCCAACATGCCGTATCAGAGCTAGCAATAGCATTATCTGTTTTGTCAGTTTCTCTCGCCTTAAATTGGCAGTTCAATGGCTGGCTCTCGTTTTTCTCCTCTGCTGTAGTGGCTGTGCACTCAGCGCTAACCGACTCGCTGCTCTCTGCTTGCTCCTCTGACTCATGTGGCTCTTCCTAACTTTTCATTCTTCTGACACTGACTTTTAAAGAGTTTAGTGAGTTTTGGGGTACTATTTATAACCTCCTCGGATTTAGCTAGTTTGAGTTTAGTGATTTTTCTTTTTTTCACACCGCTACTCAGCTTTTCTTATTTGAGTTAGCATAAGATTTTTTTTATTTCGTCAAATAACTACGGCATGCCAAAAGGACACAAAATGTTTTAAAAAATAGGCAAATTGTTTAGTTTAGTACGTGCTTTTTTATTTGCCAACCGTTATCAGTTTGACTTTACAGCAGTGGTCCTCAAAGTAATTTGGGCACGGGCATAAATTGATCTTACTTGGCTGTGCGGGCACGCTGACTATTGCATAGGTTCTTATAGTATAACGTTATATAGAGAGTTTTAGTGGGAGTTATTCTTTGTTTACGCTGATAAGGCCAAGTCTCAGGCAGTAATTGTGTGTGCTGCGCTTATTTTTCAAATAATTCATATAAAATACGCAATGCAAATATTTTTAAATAACATGTTTACATACATAACCATGAATAAACTAAAATAAGAGGATAGCGTCTCGCTTTGTGTCAATTTGTCAAATCTGTCAACACTACTCTTTTTTTAAAGATCGCTCATCTCCCAGTACAATTATTCAGAGAAAGTGGATTTGTAACTAAATCTACTACGGTGTTTCCCTTGTCTGGTGAAATTAAATATATATATATAGAGAAAATTCAATTCTAAATACTGAAATGTATTATTTTTCTCAATAACAGTCGGCGAAATTCAGTGTTTACCCGGCATATTAACAGCCCGCCTCTGCTCACGAATGATTGGACAGCTGTCGGATCTTTCACTTTCCCATTGGCTACTCACTCGCCTTCAATTTTCATGCAGAATACCGTGAACGGCCTCTGCTTAATTATGATTGGACAACTGCGTAAACTTGGCAGATATTTGATTCTCCTATTGGTTAAACTTACTGTCAGTACCTGCAACTGAAACAGACAGAGTTAATGTCCCACCCAGCTAATTTATGGTTGGGCTACCGCAGAGAAAATGCAGATATTCAGTTGGATGATCGTATCACAGAGGTACTTCAGGAAAGAAAAAAATATGTTGAGTACGTATAAGCACAGCATAAGCGAGAAGCACAGAATTTGCCAGCGGGCACCACTTTGAGGACCACTGCTTTACAGGGACGACGGGGGCCCCCCTAGGAGGCGGGGCCCCGGGCTTCAGCCCATGTAGCCCATTGGCTTAACACGGCCCTGATATATACCAAGCGCATGATCAAATCTGTTTCTTTTCTGTTTTTTTAAACATCTAGTTATCTTTATACACCCCCTTATTATCTTTATGCTGACACAGAGAGAGGATGTTCAAAGTGGAGCAGCATGCATTTTAATGCACCGTGATACTGACAGACTGAATTGACTGTGTCCTTGTTCTGCTTTCACTGCAGCTTCAAAAGACACTATTTTAAACTGACATGTCTTAAATGACCCAAATTGTAACCATTTCACCAATTGACAGCTGTCTTGATGACATCTGGAGCTCTCTTCTTGATGCCATTGTAATTTAATATTACCATGTGCTTATTCATATTAATATATGTGCCCAATTAGGAAGATCATCACAGCTAATTGAGATATTAATAATGAATATGCAATCTGCTATAACAAAAAAAAAATGTGCATCTTAAAAGAAAACCTTTTTTTTATTATTTGTATTGAATTTAGACTGATAACACTGTGTAACAAATTTTTTTTTTTTTTTGGTTCCTGGGTAGTAAGTGTTATTTCCTAATTGCTTATGCCTCAAAAGTATAGAAAATG
Source organism: Acipenser ruthenus (assembly GCF_902713425.1). Lineage (NCBI taxonomy): Eukaryota > Metazoa > Chordata > Actinopteri > Acipenseriformes > Acipenseridae > Acipenser > Acipenser ruthenus. The sequence continues at coordinate 69,384,529 of NC_081193.1, read as the reverse complement.
GCTATTATTCCCCACAAACTTTGCTTTTGTGACCAGGACAGTGATATTTTGAAATGTACCTATTTTCCAGAACATTCCAGATAGATTCAGTGCTGAGTAAACTTGGAGTAACTTCTAGAACTTTCCAGTAATATAAATAGTAGTATAAATACAGGGGCCTTAAGCCCACCAGTTCAGTTTAGTTCCAGCTGCCTAAGTGGATACATATCTGCATTTTTCTGAGATGGCATCAAGAGGCTGCAATGGTGGCATTCCTGATGGGTCTCCAAGGCGGTTTTACCAAGTTTCCCTGCTATCTTTGCCTTTGGGACAGCAGGGACACCAAGGCACACTGCCACAGGCGGGACTGGCCACAGCGGACCGAGTTCTCTGTGGGGAGGAACAACGTCAAGTGGGAGCCACTGGTGGACCCCCGGAAGGTGCTGATGCCACCACTGCACATCAAATTGGGCCTTATGAAACAATTTGTCAGAGCTCAGATGACACACAATTGTATCTATCTCTGAAACAAAGGGATTCCACATCTGCAAATACCATAACTGCCTGTCTCAGTGATATTAAGAAATGGAGGTCAACACATTTTCTACTGTTAAATTCTGATAAAACAGAGGTCATAATTTGGGGGTCAAGAAATGAACGAGAGAGGGTAAATCAATGTGCCTGTACAGTGGACAGCTACCCCATTGTGTCAAAGACAGAAATGAGAAATCTGGGCCATTTTTTATCTTTTTCTGATCTTTCTCTCAGCACAGGATGCTGAGAGACTGATGCATGCCTTTGTAACTTCTAGAATAGACTACTGTAATGTCCTATTTTCTGGTATTCCAAACTGTGTTTTGTCCAGATTATTACGCCGTTTTTGGCGTCCCTCCACTGGCTCCCAATATGATACAGGATTTATTTTAAAATCCTGCTTTTAACTTATAAAGCCTCAAATGGGTTAGCTCCACCTTACCTGAGTGACTTCTTGGTCCCTTATGTTCCAAGTCGCCCGCTCCGATCTCAGGATGCTGGGTATCTCACCGTTCTAAAAATTTTAAAAAAGAACATTAGGTAGAACATTCAGCTACAGGGCCCCTAAATTGTGGAATGAATTGCCAGCTTCTGTAAAGGATGCACCAACTATGGCAGCTTTTGAAACTAGGCTGCATATTTTTATAGTCTATCATATACATGACTACTACTATTGCCTTTTTACTGTATGTTTTATATTGTTTATATTATTTTATTGTACTTATGTATTTAATTGTATTTACTAATTCGTTGGTCTGCTTCTAATGTTTACTGCTATGTATTTTTTCTTGTTTTGCCCATGTGAAGCGCTCTGTGGCAACTTGTTGCAAAGGGTGCTATATTAAATAAAAATTGATTGATAGATTGACATAGCAGGGAAATAACAAAGTCATAAAGCAGATATGCAATTATATTTCAATCCATCTCAAACTACCTATTAATTAATTCTAACACCTGACAAAAATGTATATTTAATAAAGCCAATTAAAAGCAGTTTTGCTTTTTTGTTAAAAAAATAACTACGGCATAGGTTTTAAGCATTGTAGCATGTGATTTAAAAAGAGATACTTCATTATCCAGGTAAAACTCCCTGTCCACAAATATCAAGTGGTAATTTATGGTAAAATAATGCAAAGGTCAAGACAACGAACTGACAGAATGCTCTTCTTGGGAGTTTCTAATTGCTGTTTTTGTTTTTTTAAGTCCAGAGGCATTTAAATTTACCATTGTTTACTGCCCTTTTCCAAATATCAAATTATACAGTGCTAGCTATTAACACTCTTATAATAGAAACACGAACAGTCTATCCTGATACCTTTGCTCCCCTTTACTGTGTGTATTTTGTTTATTTTGTATTATGTTGTATTATTATTTAAATGTAGCTGAAGCTACCTCCCAAGGGTCAGCTCCTGGCGTCGCCTCCCAAGGGTCAATCTCTGCCCGGTCCTGCAAAGTCTGCACCGCCTAGGGCTGCCAAGCCTGCATCACTAGGGATGCCACACCTGCAACACCTAGGACTGCTGAGCCTGCATTACCTAGGCTGCCAAGCCTGCATCTCCTAGGGCAGCTAAGCCTCCAACGCCTGTGGCTTCCTAGCCTGCATCGCATAGGGCTGCCGAGCCTGCATCGCCTAGGGCTGCCGAGCCTGCAATGCCTGGGGAGGCCAGTTCGTCATCGTCTGGGGAGGCCAGTTCGCCCTCACCTAGGAAGGCCAGTTCCCCTTGCCTGGGGAGGCCAACTCGCCATTGCCTGGGGATGCCTGCACAACACCGCCCTGGGATGCTAGTTGTCATCACCCGGGGCTTTGTTGTGTCCAGCAGCAGCAGTTGTGCTGCCAGAAATTCTGAGGCCGGAGCCCAAGAAAGAGACCCTGTCTCCACAACTGATGCCAGGGGGAGACGTCTTGCTGTCCTCGCCGCTGACACCAGGGGGAGGTTCCCGCTGCTGATGCTCGGGAAAGACGTCTCACTGTTCCCGACACCGTGGCCTGGGGAGGATTTCTGGCTGTTCCCGCCTCCGGCACCAGAGGGAGTTGGACTGCTGTGCCCATCTCCGCCACCAGAGAGAGATGAACGGCTGTGCCTATCTCTGCCACTAGAGGGAAACTAGTGAGAGAGTGGCTGACACCAGCACAATTGCTGCCCCTGCTTCCACCGGCAGATGAAGGTGAAGAGCTCTGGTCATCACCCTTTTGGCCTTGCACTGCCTGGGGTTGCCTGTCCTGCAACGCCTAGGGCTGCGGAGCCTGCAACGCCCAGGGCTGTGGAGCCTGCAACGCCCAGGGCTGCCAAGCTTGCATAGCCTGGGGAGGCCTGCTCGCCATCGCCTGGGGAGTCCTGCTCGCCAACGCCCGGGGATGCCTGCACGTCACCGCCCGGGGATGCCTGCACGTCACCGCCGGGGGATGCCTGCACGTCACTGCCGGGGGATGCCTGCACGTCACCGCCCGGGGAGCACGAAGGAGAAGTGGAGCTCCCGCTGCTGCCTTCTTGGCCAACCAGCAGCAGGCCTGATAGCATTTTTGTTATCAGTTCTGGAACTATCAGCCTTTTCACTACCGTTGGTTCCCTGGAAGCCTCTGTTCCTGGCTCAGGACTTTGAATGGGATATTTGAGATTTTGAGGGGTGGGTGGGGGGGGGGGGGGGCTATTACAGCCATGTGTGCTGAGCACAAGTGGGGGGGGGGGGCATATGTGACAGGGAGCCTTGCCTCTTTGTATAAATGTGAACTATATTATTTGTCTTATTACTATTATTTTCATTATAATTATGGCTGTTTTGTTTTGTTAATATAACAATCTGTATTGGCTTTATTATTGTGATTTGTTGTTTTTATTGTTATGATTTGGGTATGTGTATTTAAGTAAATATTATGATGAACTGCATTATTTTGTGTTAGTTGGCAAGGATGGGGTTAACTCCCCATCCTAACTGAACAATTGTGGCATGTGACAGGTGGCTAGGAGTTAAGTGCTTGCCAATTGTGTAATTAACTCCTAGCCACCTGCTATATAAGAACCCAGCTCCACATGGGCAAGGGTAGAGCGTAGTTAGGAGAGAGCTGGAGAAGCCAAAAGAGTGTTTTGAAAAATGACTGCTACCCTTGAGAACCCGAAATGATATCTTGAGGATAAAAAAAATGAAACTATAATATAATAATGGACACACATACAAGAAAGTAACAGTGGATGACTAAAAAAAGTTCTGACTTAATAGTGCTTACATTTTATTTCCTCATTTATAGCAATTCCATGGATCTTAAATGTTCCATATATAAAATAAATAACTAATCTTATTTACATTTGTGTAATGATGCACTGTGTAATTATGTCCATAAACATTTGCATGCAACATGAAATAGAATTGTAAAAATAAATGAATTATTTAAGGCAAAAAAAATGTATAAAGGTAAGTTTGTACAAAGCAGTTTGAACATGTTTTTAAAATTAAGAAGCAATATTTCCCAACATAGTTAACTTAATTGAATGCATACAACATATATGTACAGTGACGACACAAATGGTTTACAGAATGACTGTGGGGATTTTATTGCCCATTTTCTCGCACCCAGACCCCTTACTAACTAAATATCTTGGTATCACTGAATAGATATCCCTTTCATCAGCAAGACATGTCACAAGTAGAATGGTCCCCCATTTTTAGGAAATCATTACAACTGGGGATGGATAGTTTGTTCACAAGTACCCTAAATATGATCAATTTACCATCAATGCTGAATGACTGGGGAAATTGAGAAATAAAATCTTGTCTTGCTGTAAATTATTTGTTGTTTTCATAATTTGTGTCTGTACTAATATATATATATATATATATATATATATATATATATATATATATATATATATATATATATATATATAATATAATATATTACAGGCACAATATATATATACCCCAGGCAAAAAAATCAAGATACATGGTTTTATTAATTGCAATACAACTGGGGTGGTGTATATGCTCATGTGTCCTTGTGGTTCTGCATACGTTGGACAAACGAAAAGTATGAATTGCAGAACATAAAACAGCTATAAGAACCTCCAATCAGGAGTATGCCATAGCTAAGCATTATACCAAAGCTGGACATGGATCCACCCCACACTCACTTAGATTTGTGGGTTTGGAGAGGGTCCAGGTCTCAGCATGTGGGGGTAATTTGGTAAAGCAGTTATTGCAAAGAGAAGCACATTGGATATTCACCCTGCAAACACTGGAACCACTTGGACTAATGAAGATGTTAATCTATGTCCCCTAATTTAAGATGTAGACCAGATTTCTATTTAATTATAAGGGGCAAATGGATTACTGTGAAATATGGCCATCTATATATTTGTATGAATGCAACTGCAATTGTTGTAAATTGATCCTTGTTTTTTGTTTTATTATACTGATTAAGGTCATTCATGTTTTCCAATTGATGAGTGAAATTGGACCTCATTAATATGGAATAACTATTATAATTTTAGCTGCTTCTGTACACCAATCTGATCGCAAATAATTTTAACAATTGATGATGCTAATTGGACATGCTCTTGATCATGGTTTTACTTATTGACTGTATATATAAAAGGTTAATATTTAAGTCAATCAACTATTTAACCTAAAGATATAATTAGTATTCATTTTATAATAGATTAGGACATGCAACCAATTGTCATAGCTATGATAGTGGGTGCGGTATGTATTTAAGGTCTGAGATCCACGTTCCGTGTACCACTCTGATGAAGACATATTGTTGAAACGAGTAAGCAAATTTTTGTAAGAATAAAAACATTGTTTTGTTGAAACTTTGATTGTGGACCTGGATTTTTGGGAGTTACCATCTTTTTCCTTTCTGTGCCTTTACGACTGGAACAGTACTTTTTTTCTACATTTTTTCCCAGGACTGCAAATTGTTTGTGGAACAATTTTTTTGGCCCTTAACCCTGTTTATTTTATGTGTTATTTTGTATTTCTCCCAGTAACTGTGTGCTGGTTTGGAGTGGCTGAAAAATAAAATATATATTTTTTATAAACCTATTTCTGCTTTCCCCGTCTGCCATCCTTGCTCACAATATTGTGGCAAGGTGTGGGGTAAAGTCCTGGATGGACAGTCAATTATCAACCTAGGGGTACATTAAATCTGTGAGTTTACCAACCTAGGGGTAAATTAAATCTAAATTCTCCAGCCTCTTTTCCCATTTTGCAGTGTGTTAAAAATCAAGAATTGTTTTCATTTGATGCTGCGTGAGAGAAACTGCAAACTGGAAAACTGAACAATTTTACACAGCTTCTCAGAACTCACATCCACCTTAGCATTAGATTTAATAATTTTGTGACTCAAAATTAATATTTAACATTTTATTTAAACCTCCTGTAATATACTTTATGTAGTTTATTCCAAAAGAGAAAGAAAAAAAAGATAATACTTTTGTTAAGGTTGTTTTTATAGCCAAGAAGACCCTGTCAAACAAATCTATTTTTAATTATTTGTACAAGATAATTGAAGGCATTGATAACAGAATGACTGGAAAGCACATGCACACTAATTGGATTATACATTGTGATCATCAATCTCCATAACCTTCTTTTTACACAACCTGTTTTTTTTTTTTATGTTTAATTGAGTCAATATCCCTTTAGGGGTGTAATTTCAATAGATTGCTTTCTTAAACCAATTTCTACAATAACCATTACCAGCAGATGAACTTTTATTGTTATAGAGTGCCACCCCAATGCAGTAGAAAATGTACACGGAAAAATAATGCATAAGGGTCTTCAGGGGCTCACTTAGTAAAAACGCTGCCAATTGAAATGCTGGGATAGTCAAGTGAGTGTGATTTGAATCCCATTAGAGTTGCAGATCTTGGCTGGGGGCCCAAAGGGGATGAAAGTCACGTAGACAAGTGCTTTGTTGGCTGGTGCCTTCAGCACTGCTTCTCAACTTTATCTTTTTGACTTACTTTATTAAATGTTTTACCATGTTTTTATTATACAATACGCTACATATTAAAATTTACTGTGGTATAGTTTACTAAGGCATAGCATGAGTAGTAAAGAAGAGTAAAAGCACAGTTTAATTTGCGGTTAAGCACAGGTAAGCTACAGTAAGTAAACCCCTAAAAATGGTAAAGGGTTTTGAAAACCATGGTTAACCATGGTAAATAATAAGCATAGGGAAAGTACAACAGGGCATAATTATCATGCAAAATTCTATATGGGGGAACAAGAGGTCAAATATACAGTATTATATAACATACACTGTGTAGTATTTCAAATGTGAGCTTCTCAAGAAAATGTCAAGACACTTAAGGTCTAGATTTAAGTTTATTTGGGTTGTTGAGCTATAAATCTGTTTTTGGAGTTGAGGATTAAAACAAAATGGTATCTTCTTTTCTGTAATTTATGAGGCAATTCAAAGTGAAGTCTGCTGTTGCATTGAGCTCAATGTGCGAGTTTCATTATTGTGAGTGTTTTGAACTCCTTTAATAACATGGTGTCTGTGCATTGACCTCATTAGTTCAACTCTAATGATGATAAACCTCATACAGTATTATTCTAATAAGGAATCTCATTAGAGATTATCAACAACTGGATACTAAACCTTATTAGTTAGAAGTGAGTAAATGAAAGAACAAATTACTAGTGGATCCATGAAGCCAATTAAAATAATTGTATTGCTGTATTATGCATATTCACGGTTCTGAAAGAGACACATGTCATGACAAATGTGTGTTTTGATATGAAATCCTAATACTTGTGACACAAAAAAGTCTCTCTGAGCAGAGGGTAGACAAATGACATATTTACCAAGTAATGGTTATTAATTCTGTACAGCATATCCAGTCCAATTTATTAATGTTTGTTCAACAAAATAGTGTTTACTTTCCTAAGTGAGCTTACCAACACGTGCCAGGGGAGCAGCACGACCGTCTAAACCGGCCCCTTCCACATCATTTTAAACATCTGCACTGAAAAGATGAGCATTGTGTTTAAAAAGGCTTATTATATTGGACATTTTGCAGGGCAGAATCAGTTTCAGTTAGTTATTTCAGTGCAGATTGTTGACTCAAATTTCAGCAATTCATCCAAATCACATTCAATGTCATTTTTCTCAGAACTTCTTAGAACTATTCCCTACTTGTAGGTCTTTGTGGTAAACTGTATTATCAGTTTGTTTCTTGTTGAGTGAAATAGGTAGTCCGTGGTTCATACTCCAAAATCATAGCAAATACATATGTATACAGGAGAAGTGTATTCCACTGCTTTAAAACCTTCTTCTCAGAAAACAGATTGATGTCTGTATCAATGTTGACTTGGATTTTATGATGAGGGCATTATGTAATCCAAGGTCAACTACATGTAGGGTCACAAAAGAACAGGTTAAGAAGAAACTAGAACAATGCTTACATCATATCAATCTCTAATAATGTTATGTGGATGAAACTGGAACCTTGCATAATGAGCAGGTATTTATGTATATTTAATACAGCTTTAGACTAGTTACAATTTAATTAATGTATTATAATAGTATCCACCTGTCTGTCTGTCTGTCTGTTACACTCTACATAGGACTTCCCAACCTTCTGGTTTTCATTCCAACTGAGCTCTCAATTACTTAACTAAACCCTTAATTTAACTAATAATTTGAAATTAGACATTTCCACTTGTTTTCGGCTCTTAAACAGATGCATATTTCAAGTTAGCTATAACATTTTATAAGTAACTTGAACTATGCAACTTTTTAGGAGCTTAGAACAATTAAAAAGGTTAGTTGAATTAAGGGTCTTGTTAAGTGATTGAGAGCTCAGTTGGAATGAAAACCAGAAGACACATGGGATATATAACAATCTACCTATAGTGGTGATAATGTACATGTAGATTTGTAACACTGTAAATGAGCTTCAGAGGATCAAGAAGTACATGTACACCAATACCCCTTCTCCACTGGCACATCCGACCATATATGTATTCAGTTACTTTTTTTTTTTTTTTTTTACAAATTTCATTTTAAATTGGTGACTCATGGCTGAACACGAGAACTGTTATCATTAAGCCCTTAATCATTAAGGCCTGGAGGAAAAGGCTGAATGCATTGTTAAATTTAAGCCAAAGATTCCATTGAGTTCAGAAACCAATGCTTATTTAAGTATTGGATAGTGCAAAGGTTTTCCTTCCACCTATTACCAAATAAATAGCTTTCAATAGCTCCAAACCCAGTTTCATGACAGTTGAGATAACGTGCATTTTTGGACGGCTCTATTATATATGAAACAGAAACACATTGGAAATGTGAAAAAACAGCAAGTTATCAAAAGTGCCAAGCCATTTAAAGTGGAGATATCAAAAACACAAGCTAAGTTAGAAGAAACAATTGGCACAACAGTAAAAGCGGTGGGGGTCAAGGTTGTCCCAATTGTTTCTACTAACTTGGCTTGTGTTTTTAATGCAAGTTCGATCCGCTTTTATTGTACCTGAAAAACACAAGCCCAGTTAATAGAACAGTTGTGCCTATTTGCTTGGTGCTTAGTTCACGGGATGTCCGCTGGGGCTGTAAGGATAGAGCAGAGGAAGCAGAAACGAGCTGTTAGTAAGACAGTGGAGGATGCTCAGCCAAGGATAGAGTGACGAGCCCGTAGCTAAGAATTAGGTGCAGGCTTAGACAGGCCCGGGCTTGAAATTAGGATAGAAAAGAGATCCTGACTGATGAGCTCTCCTTTCTGCGAGGACAGAGCTTGGTCTGAGGATCTAAAAACATATGAAAGGGCTCTGCTCAGCAGAGGCGCCACTCAGGGTGATAGGAATAGTCCAACAGCTTAGGACTGAAAGAAGAGATAGTGAAGGGTTCCCTGACTGGTCTGATACTGCACTCGCATGAAGTGAGGCACAGGCCTCCAAAGCCGGGAGCGGGAAGGCATCCCGCAGGGAACCTGCAACAGAGAGAGATGGGTTAGTCTGGGACTTGGGCACTGAGAGCGTAAAGCAGGCCATGTCCCGAGCGAAGGAAGGACAGCGCTTCATGTGGTGAAGTAGAATAGGCGCATGAGTTGTGCAAGGATAGTGTGTCCAGGGGTCCCCTCTGACTCACTCGGTGAGAACCCCCCTTATGCGAGGACGAGGTAGCGTGGCTGACCTGAGGTCGGGGAGTGGATCTGCACTTACCCCCCCCCCCCCCCCAAAGGATGGACACCCGGCTCCCTGCAGAGACCTTCACCATGAGATAAGCAATAGAGTCGTGCCAGTGCATAACATAAAAGAAACAGCTGGAAAAGACAGGAAAGGAAGGGACATACAAGACAAACTGGAGAGGTTAAAATAGTGTTAGTGTGGTATAGTTATGTGATTACCTGCCGCTCAGTGGGGAGGAAAAAAATCCCTTCTGAAGGGGAAAACCTCTGGTGGTCAGGTAGCCCCCACTCCGGGCATGCTAGCTAGTCTTTGATGGGCTATTGCTATTTCGGTAGGGGATGAACGGATTTATGAATTGACTGCTGCAGAGGACCAGCGTCCCATGTTTTTGATTAAATGAAGATTGATGTTGGCTTTAGCTGCGGAAGTAGCTGCTCCGATCTGAAATTAATGGGGGGGTATAAGATTGGGGAGAAAGGCCGGTTCTGGAGACAAGAGTGGAGAGATGGGAAGTGAATCAATAACAGAATATAATTGTGCGGGAGAAATCAATAAATAATGGGTCTGAGGGAAGGAAAGGTTGTTTAAGGAGTAGGGGCATATTGGAGAGTCCATTTTTGATAACTGGATGAAATGACCTTGATGGAGTTGGTCAGTTTTGGAGGTCCAGAGCCAGATGAGAAAGTGTGAATCAGGAAACTGGAGAAGGTTGCAGGAACGAATGCCGGATGCTGGGAAGCTAGAAACTGATGGAACTGTGAATTCTGAACATCTTAGAAAGCAGATAAGCACAGTACTTCCTGACAAGATCCTAGAAGGGGTAAAGCAGCCTTTTCGAAGTCGTGATTAGGGAGAGCAGGATTTCGATTGAGATGGGTAATCGAGAGGTGGAGACCGGAGGGGAGCTCTTGAATATTCCTCGGAGCGTTGAGCGAACAGCAGGTATGGAGAGGAGAGTTGGAGAAGGAACTAACCTTAAGTGGTATGAGTATTGAATGCCAGAGATATATGATTTAATTGTGGAGGGAGCCAGATGAAAAGAATCTCTTGCGTGAACAATGAAGGCTAAGATGCAGTCTTGGTTGAAGGGGATGGGTTGAATGTGGTTTTGGGCGCAGAACGTTAAGAAAGTTGACCAGCCAGTGGTGTAAGACGATCTGGTTGTTGGGGCTAGAGCTGCAGCTGTGTAGTGTTGGGCAGATTGCAGGAGATTGGAGATTGTTGGGTTTAGTTGAGCAGGAGCAGTTGGAAAGGTGGAGTTTCCAGGGGGGATGGGGATGCTGAAGGGACCAGTTGGTGGAAGCGGGATATCTGTAGGCGAGAGAGAGCGTCGGCAGCGTTATTATGGGTACCAGGAAGGTGGCGGGCTTGAATTATGAAATTGCAAGAGACTGAAATCCAGATTAGCCGTCGAAGTAGTTGCATGATGAGAGGGGGGGGAGAGCATCCTTTGTTAATGATGTGGACTGTGGGTTTATAGAAAAGAACTGACTTCCTTGACCATTGATGCCCCCAGAGGTGGGCGGCTGCGACGATGGGGTAGATTTAGAGGAGAGCTGTAGATGTAAGATGGGGGGATATATTCTGAATTTTGGGAGGCTATTTGCTGGCGAACCATTGAGAAGATAGAAAACTGCCAAATCCGATGAGAGAAGTGTCTGTAAAGACAGCAAGATCGTGGGAGGCTGAGATGTAGTCATCGTAGAACAGAGAGAGGCCGTTCCAGTGGGAGATTAATGTGGTCCACATTTTTATGTCTTTACTATATCGGATGATATGTTGATGTGAGAGTTTAAATTCTTGGCTGTAGTGGAAAGTGCAAGGAGATGAGAGATGAATGTCCTGCCCCAGGGGGTAATGCATAAGGCAAAGTTGAAATGGCAGGGGAGAGAGAGATGGAAGGAGGCCTGAAAACCTGGAATGAAGTGTTGAGGGGAGCGAATATACTCTAGTATTGGCAGGCGGTAGGCTGGCTTCGAATTTTATTGTATCCAACGTTATGCCCAGGAATTTCAGAGAATGAATGGGACCAATGGTTTTGTCGTTGGAGAGTGGGACGCCGAGAGAAGCGAACAGGGTTTTCAGTTGGTTGATTGCTTAGGCTGGAGGATGTAACGGAGGAGAAATGAGGAGGAAGTCATCCATCAAATGGAGCAAAAATGGGACATGGCAGGAATTGAGAAGGATCCAGCAAAGTGCTTCTGAGAGAGTTCGAATATTTTTGAGCTGCTACGGCAGACAAAGATGAGCTGAGTGGAAAAATAATATTTGTTGCTCCAACAAATTCCGAACAAGTGGCGTAATGTGGGATGAATAGGCATGACTTTGAAAGTGTCTGATATGTCGGCTTTGGCTAGCCATGAACCTTGACCTGCTATTTTTATAAATTTGATGGTGTCTGCTATCTTGATATAATGCAATGAGAACTGATCGTGAGAAATGAGAGTTTATGCTGCTTGTAAGGCTTCCTCGGGGGGTGAGAGGTCGATGATGAGGCATTTTTTATAGGTAGTACTTGTAGGTAGCTTGCCTATGGGATTAATGCGAAAAAAAGGAAATGGAGGAGCAGAAAACGGATTGACCATGAAACCTTTGTCTATTTCTGCTTGAATGAGAGAGCTCTATCTGCTCTATCAGATCAGAGTGCAGATTTTTGCAAGTGAAGGAAGATGAGGGAATTTCGGAAAGTCCGGTGGAGAATCCGTATGAAAGGCCATTGATGAGATATGAAGTAAATGATTTGTCTGGATGAAGTTGCAGCGCTTCTAATAAAGCTGGAATGTTGATGGGAGTGGAAACTAATAACATCTTTGATTGTCATTTGGGATGTAATGGACAGATGGATTTGGAGTGGGTGTCGCCACAGAAGCTGCAGATGTGTAGGTATTTGCATGTTGGAAGGTAACAGACTGAAGAGTTGAAGTTGTTGCAGATCTGTTTAAAACCAAAAAACATAATATTGCGGCCATGTTTGTTGCGGATTGAAGATCGATCTGGTGGAAGTGATGCGTGGATAGGGTTTGGGGCAGATAATCTTGATCCAGATCGTGAGAAGACCAGTCCACAATGTGATTATCAGCTGATAGAGTTGCAGCAGCTTTAGCTGAAAAAGCCTTGTGGTACTCATAACATAGTACCCCCATAGCGAACAGAGAGCTCTACTATGTAAAATAAATACTTATCCAATGTTCAATGTAAATGCTTGTATTTAACATGTTTTCTTGAGTTATTTTATATTAAGGAATCAGCGCTCCAGATAAGGCTTTGGGTCATTGAGTAATTATCTATCCAATTTAAAAACTATGGGCCAAATATTAAAACGCCTTGCGTGTGTTGCAAGGGGAGTTGTAGAGATTCCGCAAGTCCTTTTTGCGAAAAAGTTGTGCTTTTGAGTGAGATTCAAAATAGATGCTGCATTGGAAAAAATGGGTTTGCGAGTTGTTCTATCTATTCATTATTTTGCAGGAAGTATTTCAGGACAATCTCTGTTTCTAGTTAAAAAGTGAACATGGCTTTCAGACAGCTATATTTGCAAATTATTATTATTATTTGTTCATTTAGCAGATGCCTTTATCCAAGGCGACTTACAGAGACTAGGGTGTGTGAACTATACATCAGCTGCAGAGTCACTTACAACTACGTCTCACCTGAAAGACGGAGCACAAGGAGGTTAAGTGACTTGCTCAGGGTTACACAATGAGTCAGTGGCTGAGGTGAGATTTGAACCAGGGATCTCCTGGTTACAAGCCCTTTTCTTTAACCACTGGACCACACAGACTCCTAGCAAATGCTAGCAGAGCAACAGAAAAAGAGGAAATATCGTGCAGGCAGAATATACAGACAACGTATAACATTCCTTGACTTGTCTACTGAAGAAATCCTTATTCGTCTTTATGGCAGTGGACTATCTCTGTTTAGCGCACACAAGAACTTGAATGGATAAAACTGTGTTGAGAATTGTAAGAAAACTGTAAGAAAATTTTCAGTGCGAAACATTTAATGGCATTTTTAACTTTCATAGCTGAATAGGTGCTGAGGCTATGCCTCGTCAAGCCCAAAAAAAGCATCTTCATTTTGCAGTAAGTTGCCATGGTTATATACCTCGATAGAGAGTTGCGGTTGATTTCCTGTGTTAATTCATGTTAATTTATTCATTTCTGCAGTGCTGCGATAATTGCAGTTTCTCTGCAACTCTTTTAGATTTCACTCACTTGCAACGCAAGCAGAGTTGCGAGAAAGATGAGAACATTCGCAAGACCTTTGAATATTTACCATTATGTGCATAAACTATTTTGGGTGAGTAAAATGCAACATTACTTTGGAGTCACAAACACTTCCAATAAAGTACATACTTTACTGCTAACTTAGATGATTGACGATTTAAGATCTCTCCAGAATCAAGCTTTAATAGTGGTAACAGAGCATTAAAGAATAAGTAGAAAAATATAGCGTCACACATCCCCACGTGTTGCTACAACTGTTTAAATAATGTACTTGTAATTTTTCTTTTCATTGTTAACATCCTGACAACTTTTTACACTTATAACTTTAAAGTCTGTTTCAAAGCTCTATACAAAATGCTCTTGAACATGCTGTGATCAGGTGCAGTGGTGCAGTAAATAAATAAAGTCCACACCATCCTTTTCTCCCAAAACAGTCTGTGGACTTTAATAATAATAAAAATAATAACAAAGAACACAAAATAAGTCCACCCCTTTACCAGCGATGGTATTGGGGGGTACACGGCAGCTCTTTTAAAAATAAACAAAAACGGGACTTTGTCCGTCCCCGCGTTCTCTGTGCACGCAGTGCTCTCGCTCCAGAGAAGCGTGGTGCCGTGAGTGGTGCTGTGCTGTGCAGTGCAGTGCAAGGACGTGCTCTTTATAATCGCCGGTCCGCGGCTCACTCCTCCTCTGCAACACAAAACACACGTAATCCAAAATCATAAAAACAATACAGGCTCCGGCCGTTTGCGTTTCATTCTCAGCGCAAGGGAGGTTTTGACATAGCTGCTTCCCCTTTGTACCCAGCAAACTCCTCCCTGCAGCCAACGCGTCGCCATGATTTCTCCATAGAGGGCTGCCCCGCAGCTGAGTGCAATGGAATCGTCCTGAGTACTTGCAGCTACGCGCCCCTCCTAATATGGTCACCTTCCGGTTTCCACCTACCACCGAGGTGGTAGATCTAGGAGACAGCTTACCTTCCCCCTTACACAGCGCCCTTTCTAATCGGGAGGGAGATTTGCAGCATCGATCCTTTCTCTCTCTATCACACATGCATGTGGATATTTCTTTTTTTAATGGATTACATTTTCAGATCACAGTCGACTATATTTTATTCTCACTTGTACTTCCTTGTCTCTATTTAATATAATGCATGACATTTCTAACTTTCATCAGGTGGTTTAATAAAAAAACATCTGACAGGCTGTATGTCATATTAAACATAATGGCTGCAGCTGCTAACAGGAAGCTACTGTAAATTGGATTTCTTTGGTATATTTTATGTTTTACACCTGTTCATTTCTAAGACTAATCATATGTTGATATATAGAGTACTAAGCATGACATTTAGCCTCAGATATTAAGAGCTTTATGCTAAAATAAATGAAATAAATGTAAATTCAGAACACTTGTTTTTCAGAATTCCCTTTTCAATGGACAAAACTGCCAAGCTTTTAAGACGGTCTTGTCCCATTGTATTCCTACCGTAACTTTTTAACCTTTTTGAGACAGGAAAATGTATTTTCCACACCAGCTGATGTTGCTCTAATTGTTGCTATCAAACTTATGAGCCTATAACGCTGGTGCATAGCTTTGTCAAGGCCATTATTATTAAAATAGTACTGCAGCACATCGGAAAGTTTTCCACTCTCCCCATACAACTCACTGTTGAAGTAGAAAACTTGTAGCTCTGTTTTTAAATGATCTATGTAAAAAAAATGTAACATATCCTTTGTTTAGGCTATCAAATGCATATTTTTAAAACACTCTTTTCGTTATATCAAATTTTTGTGGGTTTAACAGCTCAAGGAAGATCATCTCCTCCATACTTCCATAGCGATTTCAAATTTGTAGTATTAAATTGTCTAAAACAGATTTGTAAATAATAAATAAACTTTATTTATTTTATTTTATTTATATAGCGCCTTATATGCTAAAAGCAGCTCAAAGCGATTTACAAAGAAAATACATTTTACAAAAATTATATGTACAAAAATGATTAAAAAAAAACAACTATATAATACAAGTTAAAGAATTCATTTTACCTATTAGAGGCAGCAAAAACAAAACACATTGAAAGTACATTCAATTTAAAAACGCTGTTTTAAAAATTCCCATTGAGGGTGTATCTCTGACAGAGAATGGCAGTGAGTTCCACAGTCTGGGAGCATCATAGTGCAGCAATGTGGAGTAGTGGTTAGGGCTCTGGACTCTTGACCGGAGGGTTGTGGGTTCAATCCCAGGTGGGGGACACTTCTGCTGTACCCTTGAGCAAGGTACTTTACCTAGATTGCTCCAATAAAAACCCAACTGTATAAATGGGTAATTGTATGTAAAAATAATGTGATATCTTGTAACAATTGTAAGTTGCCCTGGATAAGGGCGTCTGCTAAGAAATAAATAATAATAATATAACAAAAAGCAACCTCTCCTTTCCTTGTGCACTTTACCCTTGGAATACAGTAAGTAAGTCACTGTCAGCTGACCTCAATGTACGCGCATGCTGGTATAGAGTAAACATCTCATTTAAATAGTCAGGTGCCTGGCCATTTAAGTGCTTTAAATGTTAGTAATATCATTTTAAAATCAATCCTACAACAAACTGGAAGCAAGTGCAGCGACATCAATACAGGAGTAATATCTGCTCTTTGCATTCTGCACAAGCTGTAGACATGACTAGCATGACTTGTAAGACCAGAAAACAGAGCATTTCAGTTGTGCAATCTAGATGAAATAAAGGCATGAACTATTTTTTCGGCATCAGACAAGGAAAGAAATGATCTAATGTTAGCAATGTTTCTCAGATGATAAAAAGACACTTTAGTAATATGTTTAGTATGAGATTCAAAGAACTATCTGTTTCTGAGAACCTGTTAATAAGACTTCTGTCTTATCTCGGTTTAATTGCAGAAAATTAAGACATCCAACTTTTAAGATATAGCATTTGAATCTGTACACATAAGTAGATCATTTGCAACCTTAACCAGAACAGTCTCTGTGCTATGATTTGAATGAAACCTTGACTGAAACTTCTCCAAAACAGTATTACTATCAAGGAAACTATTAATTTGTTTAACTATCACCTTTTTCAAGAACCTTAGCTAAAAAAGGAAGGTTGAAATAGGTCTATAATTACTCAGAATTGAACTGTCTAAATTAGATTTTTTTAAGGAGGAGCTTCAACAAGGAAGTTTTAAAAGCAGCTGGAAATATCCCTGTTGACAGAGAACTATTAATTATAGTTAGAACATCATTGCACAACTAAACACATCCTTCAGAATATAGTTGGTATTGAATCCAAAGAGCAAGTAGTGCATTACTGTAGTATTTAGCATTACTGTCGTATTTAGCTGTTGTACGTTGATCAAAGAAAACTAGTCCATCTCTAATTCAACCAGTCTAACTGGTATACAGACGTGCTCAAATTTGTTGGTACCCCTCCACAAAAAACGAAGAATGCACAATTTTCTCTGAAATAACTTGAAACTGACAAAAGTAATTGGCATCCACCATTGTTTATTCCATATTTAATAGAAATCAGACTTTGCTTTTGATTTTTTATTCAACATAATATTGTAAATAATAAAACAAATGAAAATGGCATGGACAAAAATGATGGGACCGCTAACCTAATATTTTGCTGCACAACCTTTAGAGGCAATCACTGCAATCAGACGTTTTCTGTAGCTCTCAATGAGACTTCTGCACCTGTTAACAGGTAGTTTGGCCCACTCTTCCTGAGTGCTCCCAAACTGCTCCAGCAGTCTCAGGTTTGATGGGTGCCTTCTCCAGACTGCAAGTTTCAGCTCTTTCCATAGATGTTCGATAGGATTCAGATCAGGACTCATAGAAGGCCACTTCAGAATAGTCCAATGTTTTGTTCTTATCCATTCTTGGGTGCTTTTAGCTGTGTGTTTTGGGTCATTATCCTGTTGGAGGACCCATGACCTGCGACTGAGACAGAGCTTTCTGACACTGGGCAGTACGTTTCGTTCCAGAATGCCTTGATAGTCTTGAGATTTCATTGTGCCCTGCACAGATTCAAGGCACCCTGTGCCAGGCGCAGCAATGCAGCCCCAAAACATAACCGAGCCTCCTCCGTGTTTCACTGTAGGTATGGTGTTCTTTTCTTTGAAAGCTTCATTTTTTCGTCTGTGAACATAAAGCTGATGTGACTTGCCAAAAAGTTCCAGTTTTAACTCATCTGTCCAAAGGACATTCTCCCAGAAGGATTGTGGCTTGTCAATATGCATTTTAGCAAATTCCAGTCTGGCTTTTTTATGTTTTTCTTTCAAAAGTGGAGTCCTCCTGGGTCTTCTTCCATGGAGTACACTTTTGCTCAAAAAGCGTCGGATGGTGCGATCAGAAACTGACGTACCTTCACCTTGGAGTTCAGCTTGTATCTCTTTGGCAGTTATCCTTGGTTCTTTTTCTACCATTCGCACTATCCTTCTGTTCACTCTGGGGTCGATTTTCCTCTTGCGGCCGCACCCAGGGAGGTTGGCTACAGTTCCATGGACCTTAAAACTTCTTAATAATATTTGCAACTGTTGTCACAGGAACATCAAGCTGCTTGGAGATGGTCTTGTAGCCTTTACCTTTACCATACTTGTCTATTATTTTCTTTCTGATCTCCTCAGACAACTCTCTCTTTTGCTTTCTCTGGTCCATGTTCAGTGTGGTGCACACAATGATACCAAACAGCACAGTGACTACTTTTCTCCATTTAAATAGGCTGAATGACTGATTACAAGATTGGAGACATGTGTGATACTAATTAAAGAAACTAATTAGTTTGACATATCACTATAATCCAATTATTTATTATCTTTTCTAAGGGGTACCAACAAATGTGTCCAGGCCATTTTAGAATATCTTTGTAGAATAAACAATAATCTCTTTTCACAGCTTATTTGCTTTATTCTATGACATACCAAAGGCATGCAAGTATACATGATAAAATAGCTTTTAATTTCATCACTTTTCAGGATTATTTCAATGAGCTGTAAGGTTACCAACAAATTTGAGCACGTCTGTGTGTATATATATATATATATATATATATATATATATATATATGTGTGTATATATATATATATATATATATATATATATTTTTTTTTTTTTTTTTTTTCTTTCAAAATTTGAGGAGTCTCTGCCTCCCTTGCCTCCTCCATGGAGCCTACACTGATTCAATGACACACTGTCAAAGACATTGAAACAGACTTCTAGTCAAAATGTTTCTCATTGAACTTATTATATTTCTTTTAGTGTTACTTCTTTGTTTACAGTATTTTCTCTCGCTTTGCTAGATTAGTATATACACTTAAGGGGTGCAAGTTGTTTTAGAGGGTGCACTTTATGTTCTGAATATTACAAAATGTATAAGTCCTAAATTATAATTCGGACTACTTTATTTATAATATGCTTTTTATTTTTGTTTTATTTTTATGTAGTTGTCAGTTGACCAGCTTATTTGATCTTATTGCATATCTGTTCTAATTGGTTTATTTTAATTGTATTGTTTGTGCTTTCTTGGAATTCCTATGATGAAAATGGTGAAAATCTTACTCTTAAAAAATGGTTAGAATCTCAGATTATATTTATAATGTTTTTAACTCATGCATTGCAATGCACAATGCTGTTCTGTATCTAACATAGTAATTCTTCAGATTCTTCATGTTATAAAACTACAGCAGGCATTTTAATATCAACCATTACAAGTATAAAGGGAATTTCATTTGTTTTAAATAATAATAATAATAATAATAATAATAATAATAATAATAATAATAATAATCTTTATTTTATAAAGCACCTAAAAGCACACATCTCGAAGCGCTGTACAAACACAAAAACACAGAGAACCATATTTACATACAGCATATTAAGAGTATACATAATATAAAAAAGAAATTACACAAATAAAAAACCAAATCATGATAAAAATGCCTGATCATAAAAGTGTGTCTTTAACTATTTTTTAAAAGCATCAACGGTCTTGGCATCCCTGATAAATTGAGGAAGGTTCCAAAGTTTGGGCGCATAGCGGCAAAAAGCCCTATTACCTATGGAGCAAAGCCTATGACCTTTAGTCTATGGTCTATGTTTGACTCTGTCCTACCAACCCTTCTGTGCCTCCCCAGTATCCCTATGTGCCCGCCCAACCCCAACCCAAACCCTTACCCTAAACCAGGTCCGTATCCTATTCCCAACCCTACCCCCCTAAACCTAAACCCTTACCCTAAACCGGGTTCGTATCCTTTACCCAACCCCTCCCTCCTCTTTTTATCGGTTCTGTTTTGTCTGGTCCTTTGATTTTAGATTTTTACATTTTAAATTGCACTGTTGATTGATGCACTTGATTTTATGACTTTATGTATTGCCCTTGATTTTATGTAGGCCTACTTTTAATGTAAGATGCCCTTGAGTGTCCTGAAAGGCATCCGCCAAATAAAATGTATTATTATTATTATTATTATTATTATTATTATTATTATTATTATTAAGGTCTAATAGGACCAGAATGGTCAGTGCATCCGAGTCAGCAGCCATGAGTTTAGGGGGGGGGGGGGGTCTTAGGCTTCGGAGGCTTCGGCGTGTGTTCGTGTTCAACGCTCCTGAGTCAGTGCAGGGGTGGTAGCGGTGAGCTGAGCCTAAAAAAATACAATTCAACAGAAAGTGGGAGAAAAATAGGGTAAAATAAACTGGCAACTACTAAATTAAAAAATATATATGTTTTTTGTTGTTCCAAATAGATTTACAAAGGCTGACAGAGAGGTGGTTACGTGGTTTAAAAAAGGTAAATTTATCAATCGTAGATTACCAGATTACCCCCCACCCCCCACAATTCAGCATTACATCCCCAGAGATGCAGTGGTCTATGGAGCTAGGGCAGTCAAGCTGCAATGAGTGAAACTGACGTAGAGCATCTTGACAGCCAGTGATGACCTGCAGTTACAGTGACTCCATGCAATTCATGGGAAAATGGCAGACAAATGAACCAATCAAAACTGTGAACTCTCCAGTCTCTATTGTTTTATTTCTGAATCAAGGCATTGGCATGGGGAACCAACTTAAACAACTGGCAGAAATTAAAAATGATTTTAATTTTTTGTTAGGTTCTGACTCTTCTGTAGATAAGTCAAGTTTTGCTCTGAGGATTAATTATCTTTGAGTATGCATTTCATGTATTTTCCATGCTTTTCACAAATCTGATTCCTGGATTATTTTAATTGGATGTAAACATCTACTGTACTTTACACTTTACGTCATGGTTTCAGTCCTAAATTAATTTTAAACAAGTTTTTGGTGGCAAGTTTCAGAAATACACACACCAAACGTCTATGAACCACAAGTGAGTACTTGACATTGTTTATTGTCTGATAAAGTCAAAACATGCACACTATCCTTGACTGTATTGCAAATATTACCAGCCTATTATTTCAGAAGCCCAGTTAAGCAGACTATAAAATGTGTCAGGCATGCTTTAGAAAATGATCTTTTCAAAGACATAAACAATACTTTCAAGCTTCTACTAACAGAAGTGTGAAATGATTTTGACATCAGTTTTACAGATACTAATATTGTATATGCGTATCACCAGTTCGACCAAATTAAATACATAAATATTGATTTTTATTAACTTTAATTACTCTCTGACTGAATGTGTTGGAAAATATGGTGGGTATTTTTGTCATTATTCACTGTGGGTGCTACCACAATTTGTGGAGATTTGTTTGCTATCTGTATTTTAAGGTCATGTACCATTACTCAGCCCAAGCTCTAGTGCTTGATGAATTTCAGTTTATTGTTGAAGGGAAGGTTCCTGGAGAATGTCTGTGATGATGTCAACACCTCCAAATACAATATGTCAATGATGTAAGAAAATCTGATTTTGTCAAATGTTTAGCTGGTGTTAGGAACAACATGGATTCTTCACATTCAAAGATTATTTTAATTAGCTGAAAATGTATATTAAACAGCACTGTACCACAATAGACATATCTCATGGGAAATTAACACCTTTACAAGACAGGTGTTAGCAAGGACATCACTAGGGTTGAATGCTTGTTTTTAAAAATATATTTTTGTTATACTTGGTTGTCACGGATGGCTGGTGGGTGATGTCAGACTAGGAAGTAGACACACACAAAGTACTGCGGGTTAGTCACAAATACACTCTTATTTATTAAATAATAAAACCAAAAACAAACAAAATGGCTCAATGGCCAAAATAAACAGTCACAATAACTCAAACAAGTATCGTGCTGGTGTAAAGCCAGCACAAGTAGCAATTGTTATTTTTCTTACTGTCTTGCCACCTCCTTTCTCCACAACTTTCGCCACTCTCCACCCTCTTCCAGCACACAGCTGCCGGTATATATAGTGGTCGAGGGATTGACTGGTTGTCAATTACCTTGTTTTTTAATGAGCATGTTCGACAGCCAATTTACAATAAATTATTAGCTGCTGACCACACATTCTCATGGAGGTATTTTGGCAGAGACGAAATACATTTAACTATACAAATAAACACAAATACATTAAATAATAACAATAAATCTAATAATAATACATAAATACAAATAAACACAGTTGCGGGGTATACCCCTGTCAGATAGGTATATAAAAAAGTTTTAGTTTTTTTTCCCATCTGAATAAGGAATAACTGCACATTCAAGCAATATGTGTTTGGATATTGGGTGTTTCCACTACCAAATTAGTTTTCTAACACTGATTTAATAAAGGTACAATGGTCAGTTTTCTGTAACTGGAGGGGAGTTTTGTGAAGCCGTGATGTGTATTGAAAGTGGCGGCTCGGCCTGAAACCACGGTATGTAAAGTGTATTGTTTCAACTGTTTGTTTTGGCCACCATGCCTGTTTATTTTGTTCCTCTTTTTGTTTGTTGTTTTCTTATTTATTTTTAAAGTGCTC
Organism: Acipenser ruthenus; assembly: GCF_902713425.1. Classification (NCBI taxonomy): domain Eukaryota; kingdom Metazoa; phylum Chordata; class Actinopteri; order Acipenseriformes; family Acipenseridae; genus Acipenser; species Acipenser ruthenus. Next base: position 69,361,729 of record NC_081193.1, on the reverse strand, counting down.
AAAAGCGCATTTAATCCTGCAGCTTTCTTGTGTCTTGAGTCTCATTCCTGGTAGAAACAGCCTGCCAGTGACGTCATCCTGTCACACAAGGGTTCAGTTTTTGGATTGGCCACCTCAATTACTAAACTTGAACCATATCCAGGGGCTGTGACACAATTTGAAAGACATAGTGAATGCAGCCAAAACCTACTTCCTTGATAGAGATTGTTTAATAAAAGGTGGTATTTCAGAACAGTTGTGCCGGTCACAACTAAATTTAAAATAAATAAATGCATAAATAAACAAACAATAAGCTCATTGATCTGAACATAACCAAATGCATTTTTGACTAACAGCTGGCTCTGAGTCATTTTAATCTGAAGCTTAATTATCTGTGGTCAAAAATATATCCTTTATATTATACATTACACGTGGCCTGACATTAAGAGTGAAATGACTGACCAGACAAATTAAATCTCTGTGGGGGTGAGAATGATCTCATACTGTACATGAATAATAACCTCAAGTACTGGTTTTGGAAAAGAGAGAGATTTTGTAAAACTAGGTAGGTGTAGTTTCTTTAGTGTCAAGGTTGCATGTTAGGAGAAAAGTTTGATTGTTGTGAAGTAGATGTGCAGAGCTCTGTGCAGTGGCGTCTACGTTCTCCGTGTTCAAGTCAATAACAGTGCACAGCTGTCATAACACACATTTCCTGTTATGATGGCACATCATTGGAAATGTTTTCAGATTATTTTAAGGTTCAGGTACTGTAAATTATAAACACCATTGTAATTGCATGCATGTGGTCATTCTTGCATGGTCTGCAGCTTCATGAGACAAAATTACAAGCAGTTACCTGGCAAGATAGCTTGTCTACATATATATCCATCTGCTTGAGTTTTGCACAACTGGGGCATTGAAATACCTACAAATATAGCAAAAAGTAAATAAATAAACTATTATATTTGAGTAATTCCAAGAAGAACCAGTCTGGATGATTAATTATTTAAAAGGTTAGGTGCATTAAAAACAAGAAAAGTCATTTAAAGCTATTTTCTCATTAAGTGATGGAATCAGGTGCACACAATTGTCAGATTGATGGAATATGTATGCAGTAAACTCGATCATGGTACCCTTGAGGGGCCACATATGGAACCAAACATGGGCCTCGTGGGTAAGGTAGAGATTATGAGGAGTTTAATGGACACATATATACAAATGTGTGTTTAGCTTTAAATAACCACCTGTCAGCAGAGCAATTACCCCCCCCCCCCCCCCCCAGAGCTACAAAAGTGCTCAAGAGCAATCAAGCTGTTTGCTTGCTGTGTAAAAGAAAAAAAGAAACAGCTACATACATGTTCCTATTACTGATTATTAATTTGCAATGCAGTTTATTTTAATCTCAGTGTCATGGTTTCAAAGATGTACGACTACATTTCACAGGCCCTTACCAAATTATCTTCAATTGCTATGAGGTTTTGTACTAAGGGACAATGGTAGCAAAAAGTTCTGCTACAAATCGTATTTGTCATTGGTAGAATACTGTATCAAAGTGTTCATATTCTGATACCAATGCTATGAAAAGGATGCTGTCTGTACCAATATAAACTGCACTGGTTATTTATTACACTGCTATATCAGTGTGCTACTGTGGGGTAGATATACTAAAGTTTTGCAATAGTCACAAACCAGTTGCAAACGGAAGTCTAGGGTGAAATGTACTAAAGGTGCACAATGCTGTTAGTGACTTTTTAGGGAATGCTATGCGGCAGCAGTTTTTCTTTGCGGTTCAGCCGTAGATGAATATGTAATTATGGGTGTTCCTGCATAAATTCACAAAAAGGGGAGTGGAGATGGTGCAAACGAGGGTTCTCACTTATTATAATGAGATGTACTAAAGCTGCCGGCAATTGCGACACTTACAATTGCATCAATTTGTTAAGAACTTTTGAAAGCATGTTTTAAACAAGCGCAATTGTTGCTGGCATTTCCCAGTCCGCTTGTGCGTTGCTAGTTGTGCTCAATTCATTCATTTAGTCCCTTAGTCCCGCCTCTTCTCACTCCCTATTGGCTTCCATCCTCCCCAGTTCTTCGTAAAGCCGAAAGCTATTGGCTGATTTCGACATACAATTATACAATTGTGCCAATTAATGATATTCTATAATTGGCACATTCACGTCATAATTTCCAACAATGAAGACTTTCCTTTGACAAGCGTTTTATCGAGCCTCATTATCATAACGTTTGTTATTATCATAACACCTAAACGCCTATTATAATTATACGATTTTAAACCATCAAAAATGAAACCTGCCAAACCTCTGGAACCTTCAACTAAAAAGGTCCGTTGCCCGGGGCCCACAAAAACCTGCCGCTGGCCCTGATGATTATAAGAACATAAGAACAAGCACTGAGGAAAGGAAAAACAAAAAGAAAGTTGGTAGGAGAAATGAAACCTCTGGGAATCCATGGCTAAACGGACCGCCCTTCCCCCAGATGGCTAGCTAAAGGTCTTATTATAATCACAGAGAGGGTTATACAGTATTGTTCATGACAGCATCCAGTCTATTCTTGAAGGATCCAATAGTCTCTACTTCAACAACTCTGTCTGGCAGCCTGTTCCAAAGGTTCATCACCCTTTCCGTGAAAACCCCCTTTTTCCCCTCGGTTCTGAATATGCCCGCGGTGTAACAGTTCCACTGTGTAGCTGTTGTTGGTAATGGTTTTGCTAAGGTAATGCACTGGTATAATAAAGTTTTCTAGCAGGAAGGTGAAATATCACATACTTCATTTCTAAAAATGGAAATGTGTTATAAATTATCTCAGGAACTGGACATTTCAAACGATTATGTCGAGATGACAAGATCCCATGACCAAGCCAGTTTTCTATTTTACACCCAGGAACTTAGGAGTTAATGTCAGCGAGCTACCAGCCTCTGGAGGACAAAGGCCAGCCCTGCAGGTGTCTGCCTGAGCTTACTAGACACCTCGCCAGTAGGGTATGCTGTAGTGCAATGAGGAGAAACAGTCTCTGTGCTCCCCTGACTGTATGGCTCACCCTGCACGCCGTGCAGCCATGCTTTTACCGGGTGAGCCACTCGGGAACCCCCTTGGTAATGAAAATTTTGAGTGTTTATGCTTGAATCAGACATTGATTATTCTCCTAATTTAAGTCTGGCTACAGTAAATACTTCTCCTTATCTCTTGCATTAGAGTTGATTCTTATGTCTCCAGTGGCTACATCTCAAGGTGAATAAGAGGAAATTGTGTTACAAGTGGATACACTGAAGTGTCCTCAACTGATTGACTCTATTTCTTATAACGGCAATGTAATTCAGATTAATTTGATCACTACCATCAAGTTACAAACTGAAATAAGAAATTAGGATAGTGGTTAATGGATAATGAAATGTATTAGGCTTTTCAATAAATTTCAATTGCATGACATGTTTTTGTGCTGAGTACACAGGTACACCACTTAAAAATAATTATGTTTTCAATAAAGTAATGCAGAGTTTGTATTTAATGTATTAGATATACATATGTATGTCTACATAAATGAAATTGAGTCTGGAACATTTTACTGTTATTGCTAATGAATACTGCAGTTATGCCAAATGGATAGAATTAAAAGTCTGTGTACAGTATATAAACCTTGGTGTTAGAACTCAGTGTCAGAACTCAAAGGGTTAAATACATTTGTAGCTCTTAATACATTTTTCACATATGGCCTGATTTTCCAAAGTTAGTTAAGATGTTTACTCATAAGGGCTGTTTTGAGTAAATTTACAATTTTTTTACAATTTTCCAAGGTAAGTAAAGTTATACTTTACATTTAATTTTTTGAGTAAATGTACTTTACTAACTGCCTGCTCACACCAAGTAAATTAACGTTTTGAGTAAATTAATGTCTTACTAAATTTACAAAGTGATTTTTCAAGCTTGTTAAGGCCAATTTTCATGTAATTTCAATGTGTAAATTTATACCATTGAAGTTAATGGTGTATATTTACATGTATTATAGAACCCCCTACTGAAACTGGGATGCTTTTGTTGCAGAGGAGGAGAGAATAGAGGACCAGGCCATACCCTGCTGAATGAATTTTTTATTCCAGGGTCACCTTTATGGATGCCACCAATGAACAAATTTTGAAGCATTATCGATTTATTATGGAAACCATTTATGAGTGAATTAGTTAAGGCGAATTTGGAAGCTTCCACCAACAGAACACACCCAATTCCAGTTCTGACCAAAGTCACTTTGGCTCTACATTTTTATGTAGTGGAGGAGGAGGGGATGATGGTGGAAAACAAAAAATGCAAGAGAGAGAGCAAGTGCAGTGGGGAGGAGCCCTCGCTCATGCTCCCTGAATCACACCTGAGGTTATAATTGGAAATGTAAATATAAAGTGGTTGTCATCTTGGGACTGTGAATACCGCTGAAGCCTCCTTTTATCAGTGCCAACTTCCCCTTTTTCTCTTTTCTTTCTGAAGTACGTCTGCAGGTTCTGCCCATCCACTTATGCTACTTATGGACTGCTGACTTGCTGTAGAGAAGTGTATAAAAAATCAGTGATTTAGAGTAAGGCAGTACACATGACTACCTCTCCCTCCATCTTGTGTTTGATCAGTAATTTAAATCATCCGAAAATAAAAATAAATGTAAAAAATTATATTAGAATTAGCATGGATAAGCTGTTTTTTAATATATTTTCTATTAAAATATCGAGAGATCAGAAAACAAATAAAGCCTTGCAGAAACGTAATAACATACTGTGTATTTCTCATTGTCAGACAAATTGAGTTATTACCTGATGCAGCTCTGGTAGAAATGTTCAGCTTTGTAACGTTGCTAAAACATTTTCCCCTGTACTGTTAACCAAATAATTTCATAAAGTTTTGTTTTTAATTTCAGTTTATTTTTTTTTTAAATCTTTTTTTTGATGGATAAGGTGTTTTTAAAGTACTGAGAGATCTAGCATCAAACAACTTTTTCATATGCTAGAGTGAATTTTCTTTTATTTTTATTTTTGACCAGATCTTATTTTGGAAAGTACAATATCATACATTAATCCAATGGCAGAACGACTTGGCCGATCACAGTTGTTAAGCAGATACAGAGCTTGATCTAACTAGAATTATCCAAATTCAGTACCAGTTTAATTTAGATGTAAACATACTTTATTTCCCATATATGGTACTTGCTATATAAACCATTGTCTGGGATTAAACACTTTACATGATATTCCTGTCATTTTTTAACTAAATACCCACTTTACCTCACTTACCCACCAGCCTGTATGGTCTTTCACGCCTCAAGATTCATTATCCCACAGATCAGCTTGGACTTAACAAGAGACCAACTTTTTCAGAAATAAAGAACCACACTATTGGTTTAACTCCTGCTATGCTCCACCAATAACATGTGGTGGATGTGGTTTTCATGGCTCATGGAGGAGGTTAATATCAAGCCGATGTACTGTTCCATTCATTTTCTTTATGGAATGCCATTGTTTGTCTAGACCCAGTGCTCTATTGGGAGACTGAGTTTGATTTTCTTACTGTAATGCTGTGGATGGAGAGTCAGAGAAAGTGTAACAGTGTTACTGAAATGGCAGTTAATACTGCAGTTTAAAACGATACAACCCTGTGATAATCTGAGGGATTGTGGTTGGCAATATAGGTTGATAGAAGTAGAGCAGTAATAATACAAGTACCCCCTCCATCAGGGCTGCCTTTAATATGTAATTTTATGGTCACAGAGTACTGTGCTGAAAATTAGATTATAATGATTACAGTGTTCACAATAATAATATATAAAAAAGTAAGTTTACTTTTATCCATTTATTTTGTTTCCTGTGGTTTAAAATAACTAATCAGTTAAAAAATATCCATCAACTCATATCATCAGACATGCATACAATAGCAAAGATGTAAACCAGGAAAATCTGAATTACCATGGATTCAATGTTTTTTTATGCCTAACTTAAATCATTCAGAATTGTTGGATACTAATAAAATAGGTAAAGTTCTAAAATCAATCAAAGACAATACTGATTTTTTCATTAAAAGGGCTCCTAGTGGATATAGATTTACTAATATAATCAAAACATTTATTATTATCATCATTGAAGCATACACCCCTTGAATAATGAAACAAAACACGTTTGACTGTACATTTAGTAGATTTTTTTTTATTACAATTAACACGTTTTAAATACATACATATTAATATACAATTAATGAGTAACAATGTACCACAATATGTATGAATACGGTTTTCATCTTCAAATATCAAATACATACAAATAGTATATAATGTGTTGTTCATATTTTCAACTATTATTTTGTTAAGAACATTTCAGGTAGACAGGACTAAACAAAGTCAACAACAGCCAGAACTGGTTACATTCAGACGGTACATACACTATCTAGACCAAACACCACTATGTTTAGTAAACACACAGCTAACATCATTTTTTTTATTTGAGCCTTATACAATCTACCTCTTCAGTCACAGGCATCCCAGAGGTTCTGAGGTCCAATTCGTCACCGGTTTTGTTGGATGCATAAGCGGACCGCCACCTCAAGAGGACTATCTTCTTTAAATACTTAACTGTGTTATTCTTTACACTTACAAAACAAAAGGTGTTGATCATACTGTTGCTCATTGCAATGCACTCAATAATGTAGAAGACAATCAAGGAGTTCTTGTCTCTTGAGATGATTGTGGGATAGAAATCCCGCAGGATTGTGTAGCCATAATAAGGGGCCCAGCAAAGAATATAGGCAGTCAAGATGCCTATGAGAACCATTACTGTTTTTCTTCTGCAGCGAAGCCTCTTCCTAATCTGGTCAGTTTGAAATCCAGGAACGCTTTTGAACCACAGCTCCCGAGAGATCCTGGCGTAGCACATGGTCATTGTCATGACTGGGCCGACAAACTCAATTCCAAAAATGAAGAGGAAGTATGACCGGTAGTATAGCTGTTGGTCAACTGGCCAAATCTGCGCACAGAAGATTTTGTTCTGGCTTCTGCCGTGAGAAAAGATAGTCTCTGATGCAAAATAGGCAGATGGGATAGAGATTAAGATGGGTACAACCCAGACCCCGGTGATGAGGAAATAGGCAGTTTGATACTTCATTCGGGGCCTCAGAGGGTGAACAATAGCTAGATACCTAAAAAAAGAAATGGTGAAAATTAAATTTCAAGCCTGATTTAGGAACTACAGTACATAATATACCATGTAACAAAAGAAAACCAGTCATCTAATCCCTTAAGTAGCTAATTGTGTCAAGGAAACAGTTACTAACAAAAACATATCAAGCTATCATCCCTAGACTTACATTTTCTAGTCATTCCTAACATACCACAAAACGAAACATAACTTGTAAGAATGTAAAGAGCCAGGAGACTAAATGAGGCATACAGAACACGCAAGTGTACAGTAGTACCTCTGAACAAAACCATTTAAGGCCAGATGAAGACTCTTGGTATAGCAGAATAGTTGGAAATGCAATGTGTAATATTTTGGCCACATAGACAATAACTTCAGTTTAATCACAGTGAACATCATCATAGTTAAAGTAACATTTATAGTTAAAGTCAAATAAAAATAAAAATGATTTAGAAAGCCAATCAAGATGTATTTTGTGGTTGGATCAAGCAGTCAGAAATACATCTTAAACCACCTTTCTGTGTGAGACAGTGTACCCCCTTTACAGCTCCATCTCTCCATCTTGAAACAAGTGCAGGTAAATTCAGCAAGTGAGAGGTGGAGATTTATTTTGACCATGCAAGTTTGATATCTCTCAATGATTTGTTACGGGAAATGTAAGCTATTGTTCATGCAGTTGCGCAGATGCGTGTGCGTGTGCATGTGTCTGTGTGTACCTGTGTGTGTGTGTATATATATATATATATATATATATATATAATATACACACACACACACACACACATATACGTGCTCCTCCTCCAGTGCCCCAAGACCAGGAATGATCTGTTTTCCAATAATGCACACTAATCCCATTTGAAACCACTTCAACTAATGCATATTAACCTTAATCTATACAACGGCTGAGGCCACATTTTACATCAATTGGCAATTTACTAGTTTGGGCACATCAATAGTTTTACATTTCTTTAAAAAAATTAAAAAAAAATTAAAAATTAAAAAAAAATACTGCACAAACTGCAGTTACAGAATAAAGGCTTTGATAAATATACTGTAGCCTATTGTTTGGTAAATCCTGGAGCCTTTGCAGATTGGTGACATAGGGGTCAATATTAATGATCTTTATACTGTCACACTAAACAATTACATTTTACTGTTATGTGAACAAGGGGATCATTAAAGCACACCATTCAGAAAATTTCTGCAAGGTACAGAGTTAAAGCGTGGTTTAGATCATTTAAACAGACCCCAGAGTGTTGACGATTATGTACAGATAACTATGTAAAAAACGGTTTGAGATTAAGGGGCTAAGTAATTTTTGATAACAATAGCGTATTGTAGCCTTCCCTGAAGGAAGTTACACAAGAGTATATTCCCTTAAAATAAAATAAATTGACTCACCTGTCTACTGCAATAGCCAAGAGGGCATTTGTGGAGACGTAAAGAGACACCGTTCTGAGGTAATTGACAGCGGCACAAAGCATAAGTCCATGTTCCCAGGAAAGCTGCCTCACAACATAATAATCCACTAAAAATGGACAACACACAATTGCAACAATGAAATCTGAAATGGCCAGATTAGCTATGAGCAGGTTGGTTAGATTTCTCAGTTTTTTGTATCTAGCCAGTGTAGCAATAAACAAAAAGTTACCAATGCCACACACCAGCATGATGCATATTAAAACCACACCAATTACAATAGTGGCAGCAAAAAAGGGCTTGCCTTGGGTTGTGTCCATCATTTCATCTTCTGAAACATCGTAATTTATATCACAGTTAGCCATGGGATAAGGAATGTTTCTGGAGAGGAATTCTTCAGGCATTGTGTACACCACAGCAAAATTGCTACAATTATAGTCACCCATGGCTCTGCCTTTAGGATTTTACTTTTGGTACACTGAAAGTTTATGGAAGCAAAAATCAGACTGCTTTATCAGTCATTAGTATGAGACTATTGGGACGAATTTCTTCAGATGTTCTGATCGGTTTCCTGTTTTCATTCAGCCAAATGGTCTAGTTTAGACTAGCAGATCCATGCCTGAAATATAAAATATGGAACAAAATTTAAGTATTTACCAATAGCTGTATAGATATTTGTACCAACACATCCACTGTATTAAATGTGTGTGTTCAATTCTGAAAAGAAAAACTTTTGGCATTAAAATAATAATCACATTTTTTTTTTTTTTTTTTTAATAAATAAAGGATCAGGATACATTGAAAACAAAATAGTTTTGTTGCTCATACTGGCTTGTTCTTAATCAATCAACCAATCAATCACCTGTCGTATTCAAATGGTTATTGACCGAAACTTTGCATTGATTTTAGATCTTGTCGTAGATCTAAATTCTTAAAATGCCTAATTATTTGTTTTACTATGATTTATTTGTTCCTTTCTTTAAAAAAAAATACATATAGATTAAACATATTTTTTTATAAACGCTTAATACACACACACACACACACACACACACACACACACACACACACACACACACATATATATATATATATATATATATATATATATATATATATATATATAAATTCAAATAAAATATCATGCTAGAAACATCTGAATAGCATAATCTTTTAAGCTGAGTTTTTATTAATGGCTTTCCTAGTTATAAATAATATTTTTTTAACAAAAAAAAAACAAAAAAACAGCCACTGAATCACAATGAATAATAGTCGAATACCATTATTCATGACGGATTCGTAATCATTTAAAATGTGGTCAAATGTGGTGTTTGAAAGGTGAAATGTAATAGTTGGTTATTTGACTGGAATGCTGCATATGTATATCTTTATTACAAAAAACAGATATTTGTATGAGTGGCCTAATATCGTTGAAATAAAAATCACATATATTTTACCCACAAAATAAACATATAAAATATGCATTGAGACATACTTTAATACATGCATCTACTATCAGAAGTAAAGAAACAGTAATGGCAACTTTTAGTTTTGTAAAATAAATGGATACTCTCTAGAGTACACTGGTTATATAAACGTGGTTGTAAATGGTATATTTGATTATTCAAGATAACAAACAACATTTCAACTAAAATATACATATATATGATAATGCCATTTTACAGTTTTTCTTTTTGTGTTTATTTTAATTGCATTACAAATCAACATGGCACAAAACTTAATGTTTCTTAAATATTCTTAAATATATATACATATTTTTTTTCAACAGATTCTGACAGATGGAAGTTTTATTAAACAAAAAAAAAATCTGATAAAAGGTTTTAAATGAAAACATTTTTTTCTGACAAATAAACTGTACCACCAAACTTATTCACCTTACAAAATAACATTAAACCTACCTTAAATTCTGCATTTTATTCTCAGTATCCTTTGTTATGTTTTCTTAATGTGGTAATTAGCGTCCAACTTTCCCAGTACAGCCCAGACAGTCGGAATCCTGTAAGTGCAGCCGACAGCCTCCCCCTTGAAGTAAAACACTTGCAGAATTGACAGAAAGCTCAGACTGTGCTTTTGATTGCTGTGATCCTTTAGTTTTAAAGGTGCATTCAGTTCCTCCCTCTGGTGGCGATTGCTCACAGAAAAAAAAAAAAATCTCTGACGCAGATCCATTCACATTTACAAACATTTTAAAAGAGACAGTTCATATTTGTGGAACACTCAACATCTTTTAATAGCCTGACTATCAAAGTCTGTACTGGTTGTAGAAAACATGCGCGTACACATATTTTACTCTTTGTTGTACCTGAGGTGTCGTTCAGGAAAAAAATAATTCATTCAATGGTTTGCTGGCATATGTATTGGTTCACTGGCATATGCATTGGTTCAGTGGCATATGTATTGGTTTAATGTGGCATATGTATTGGTTTGCTGACATATGTATTGGTTCACTGACATATCTATTGGTTAGCTGGCATATGTATTGGTTTGCTGACATATGTATTGGTTCACTGACATCTATTGGTTCGCTGGCATATGTATTGGTTCACTGACATATCTATTGGTTTGCTGGCATATGTATTGGTTTGCTGACATATGTATTGGTTTGCTGGCATATCTATTGGTTTGCTGGCATATGTATTGGTTCACTGACATATCTATTGGTTCGCTGGCATATGTATTGGTTCGCTGGCATATGTATTGGTTCACTGACATATCTATTGGTTCGCTGGCATATGTATTGGTTTGCTGGCATATCTATTGGTTTGCTGGCATATCTATTGGTTTGCTGGCATATGTATTGGTTTGCTGGCATATGTATTGGTTCACTGGCATATGTATTGGTTCGCTGGCATATTATTGGTTTGCTGGCATATGTATTGGTTCACTGGCATATGTATTGGTTCGCTGGCATATGTATTGGTTCGCTGGCATATGTATTGGTTTACATGCACGTTATAATACTAATGTAGATAATAACAATAATAATCATAACCGTATTTGTTCAGTTTATATTATTTATTTGAGATATTCTCTGCTGCCCTGCTGCATTAGCTGACAGCGAATGTGAAGTGGGGCATTTTGCTTTAATTGTGCAGCGGCTTTCAGTGTCCATTGTGTTTACCTGAGGAAAATAATATTTAAAAAAGAAAAAAACACTGATAGTGTCTTTTAATCAATGTGAAATATTTATTTCAGTTTTACAGTGTTCCACAGGAAAACAGTACATAAATAAATAAAACGAAGGTGAAATTGTGCTAATAAAGCAGGCCCAGAGGCTGTCTAAACTGTGATTGCTTAGAATTATTTTCCGATACATGTGCCAGCAAACCAATGCATGCGTGAGAGAACCGATGCATATGCCAGCAAACCAATACATATACCAGCAAACCAATACATATACCAGCAAACCAATACACATGCCAGCAAACCAATACACATGCCAGCAAACCAATACATGTACCAGCAAACCAATACACATGCCAGCAAACCAATACACATGCCAGCAAACCAATACACATGCCAGCGAACCAATACACATGCCAGCAAACCAATACAAATGCCAGCAAACCAATACATATGCCAGCGAACTAATACATATGCCACAGTAAACCAATACATATGCCAGCGAACCAATACATATGCCAGCAAACCAATACACATGCCAGCAAACCAATACACATGCCAGCAAACCAATACACATGCCAGCGAACCAATACATATGCCACAGTAAACCAATAGATATGCCAGCAAACCAATATGAATGACCACTGAATGAATGATTTTTTTCCTGAACGGCGCCTCATATGTACACATAGACGCCGGGTTTCTATAATTTTTGGTGGTGCCCATCAAGGGTCAGAGTCCCCGCCCCCTATACTTGCAGTCCGATTAAAAAAAAAAAAAAAAGTATGGATGGATTGGAAACAGTAACACGTTTAACAGTTTCTCTATATTGCATAAAACCACTACCGTAAGAAAAACGTATTGTGGTTGTACTATCTATTGTATTTTACATATAGTATATCTTGTATATGGCATACTGAGTTTACGTACATTGCCCTATAAAATAGTATGTTAGAGGCTAAACGACAAAGCTCAGCTGAATACAGTAACAACCAAGTGCTGATGGATTATTATTATTATTATTTATTTCTTAGCAGACGCCCTTATCCAGGGTGACTTACAATTGTTACAAGATATCACATTACACATTATACAGATATCACATTATTTATTTATTTTTACATACAATTGCCCATTTATACAGTTGGGTTTTTACTGGAGCAATGTAGGTAAAGTACCTTGCTCAAGGGTACAACAGCAGTGTCCCCCACTGGGGATTGAACCCACAACCCTCTGGTCAAGAGTCCAGAGCCCTAACCACTACTCCACACTGCTGCCCACTGCTGGATCCATAACCCACAAAGGCAAATACTTCCTAAAATTAAATTTATAAAAAGTATCCCTTCTTTTGCGATGTTCTAATTGTTTCCAGGTAACCTGACAAAGTTCTCTCTGTTGCTGCTTTGGCCGCCCAAACACTGCGTTTAAACTTTAATGATTAACCCAGCATTTCATTTCAAAAGAGCAAGCAGTGTAAACAATACTTCAGTAAAGTCGCTTAAAGCAACAACACAGACAGAAAACGAAATAAATGACATGGTACACAAAAGGGCTGTCAGTTAAGCCTCAAAATAGCAGTCTATTAATTGGGCACACAAGTAAATATCGATGATTGTACCGCCCACATACATTTTCGGTGCACCCCGTGACGTTATTATTGTTAAGTAAGCGAGCGGTAATTGTACCTTGGTAGCGTCAGGAGAAAAACAAACAAACAAACAAACAAACAAACAAACAAACAAAACACACGATTCGCAATAAGCCTAAAGCAAGTTTAACATACTACCGGGGTGTTACTAAAATATTTATTGCAAACAGATTACAGTACTTTGGAATGTAATCTATATAAACTAGACACGAGTTTATAAAAAACGTTTTTTTATTTTTTATTTAGTGCTGCAGCATAACGCATTGCATGTGAAACACACAATGCGGAAATCCCTGCCTAAAACATGATCATAATAATAATAATAATAATAATAATAATAATAATAATAATAATAAATGGATTTACTTACCACAACATGCATACCCGCTATAGGTCAAGCTGATCGTTACTCCAAAATTTTAACATCACTGATCATTTATTTATTTATTTATTTATTTATTTATTTAACATTATTGACTATTGTTAATTATTCATTATATAACAGTTCATTATGAATCTCCAAAAGAAGCGCAAACTATATCCGTTTTCTTCAATGCACCATTTATTTACAGGCTGTTTGCCAGGAATAGCCTGTCACCCTGCTCTGGATTCAAGGCGGCTTTTTTTTTTTTTTTTTTTTTTTTTGTTTACATCGAACACCTACAAAGCATTTTCAAAACTGATTCGCTGGTAGGATGGAACCAGCAAATCAGATGCTGTTTAACACGAGGAAGAGAATAAGAGCAAGGCCACTACTTGCCTGGCAGAATTTCTGTAACTAGCAAGGCGGCATGGTGTTTGGTGAATTTTTGTTGATAAACTTAAATAATGTTATTAACTATGCACGTTTCAAAAATGTAATTATTGAATCGATTATCCAGTATTTATATCGATGTATATAATGAGGAATGGAATCGATCGAAAAATCGATTATCGATTTAATCGTAGCAGCCCTACAATAATGAATTTCAATTATAGTCCCATAAATAAAGCATAAGAATAAAAGCAATAAATAACTAATGTATAATCATTTTGACTGCATATAAACCTTAGGCCATGTGTAACGTTTGTTATAAAACGATAAATATTTTAACTCCTTAAAAATGACGTCAAAAGCAACAGCTTCCAAAAGCTAAGCACACCCCCCAAGCTTACACTTAGCGGACATCTGTGAATAGAAATATTGTTCACGTCAAAATGTGTGTAAAATATAAGCTCAAACATTGGTGGAGCGGGGCCCACGTTCCTGAATATTGGTGGAGCACGGGTATCACAGGCACGTATAACTCACCGCCTATGCCTGTATATTGTTTAATTCTTCAAGATGGACCTGTGAGTTCCGCGTTTAATCACAGCATTCAACAGTCAACACTGTATTTTTAGGCGTGTGAAATTCGTTTCAAGGCTTGACCGTCAGTTGACCTAGTGCTCTTTTCAAGTGTAAGAAAATAGTTAAGAATGCTGACAGTTTCTGAATATCTTTAAAATAAAACCAAGTTCCACAAAAAGCGATTTTTGTCTTGTCAAAATAGATGAAAACGGCACAATCTATGACAGCCTGCTAGCTTAGCCTAAACTGTTTACACAGTCTATACTTCATATTAAATAACCATTGTAAAAGTGATGTGTGAATGCATTTTAGGGAACTCAGCTGTGAAAAAGCTAAAACAGATTATGTTTTTTTCTATAAAGAGCATCTGTTCTTGGGTGATATAGAGAAGGGAAAAAAAGTAGAAAACTGTTGGTTAATATATATAAAGCAAACAGAATATAAACAAGACACTCCAGCAAATTACTTATAATGGCATGGAGATCAAGTTTGTGGACCAGACTCCATAATTCTGTATCCATGGAGAGGGAGACATGCAGAATGTACTCAGCAGATGGAAAATAAAACAGACTGGTGTATTCAAAGTAAAATGACTACACTGTAAAACTCAAAAACCACAGGGAACATATGCACGTAGGTTTGGATGTATAATAATAAAACATCCTGCACTTTGTAGCACAAGCATTTCTGAATGATCTTTATATGGTAGAATAAGATCTAATTAATTCTGAAGACGTTTGGTCTTTTTTTCAACAACCTTTTTTGTTTGTTGTTGAACTATTGAACACCAATACAAAATACGACAAAACATGCTGTATTAAATAATGGCTCCATTTCTAACAGATATGACAGCGGCCGTCATGGAAACGAGTTCAGAACCCGAACACTATCGATTTAAACATACATGAATGTGGACATGTATATCGCAACTGGATCGGTACTGTACTGGTATTGAAAAGTAAGTTAGGACAGAAAGTGGTTTCGTACCGGTATATTTTATACCGAAACAAAGTGTGAACATGGCTTAGGTTTGGGGAAATTATGACAAAGCTAAATGGAAATGGCATATTATTAGCTTTGCCAAAACAAATTCAGTTTGATAAAGCCATAACTACTGATATAAAGTCCACATATAGAATATGTTTAATCAACTCCTGTGTGAAATGCTATGCCGGCACTGAAGCGCTATAGTGGGCGTGGACTGAAAGTCAACATCCCACTTGACTGTATACTAGTATTGCATATTTTTATCATCGGTGTTACATTCTTTCGTTTTTTTCAAATACAATGGCTGATCAAGAAAGAGGTATTAATTGCAGACCGGAAGTAGTTATGGAATTGTTAACTTTACAATTCTAGGAGTGGCAGCATATGCATATACAGTGCCATGAAAAAGTATTTGCCCCCTGTCTGATTTTCTGCATTTTTGCATATTTTTGACACTGAATGTTATCAGATCTTCAACCAAAACCTAATATTAGATAAAAGGGACCCTGAGTGAACAAATAACACAAAAATGTGATACATATTTCATTTATTTATTAAAGAAAGTTATGCAACACCCAATGCCCCCGTGTGAAAAAGTAATCGCCCGCTTAGACTCAATAACTGGTTACGCCACCTTTAGCAGCAATAACTGCAACCAAACGCTTCCTGTAGTTATTGATTAGTCTCTCACAGTGCCATGGAGGAATTTTGGCCCACTCCTCCATGCAGAACTGCTTCAACTCAGTGACATTTGTGGGTTTTCGAGCATGAACTGCTTGTTTCAGGTCCTGCCACAACATCTCAATGGGGTTTAGGTCTGGACTTTGACTAGGCCATTCCAAAACCTTAAATTTCTTGTTCTTCAACCATTCTGATATAGACTTGCATGTGTGTTTCGGATCATTGTCTTGCTGCATGACCCAGCTGAGCTTCAGCTTCAACTCACGGACGGATGGCCTGACATTCTCCTGTAGAATTCTCTGATACAGAGCAGAATTCATGGTTCCTTCAATGATGGCAAGGCGTCCCCAAACCATGACACTACCACCACCATGCTTGACCGTTGGTATGAGGTTCTTACTGTGGAATGCAGTGTTTGGTTTTCGCCAGACATAACGGGGCCCATGTCGGCCAAAAAGTTCCACTTTTGACTATTCTGTCCATAGAACATTATTCCAGAACTCATGAGGATCATCCAGGTGCTTTTTGGCAAACTTGAGACGAGTTTTCATGTTCTTCTTAATGAGCAATGGTTTCCGCCTTGCTACTCTGCCATGAATCCCATTTTTGCCTAGTGTCTTTCTGATGGTGGAGTCATGAACACTGACCTTAGCCGAGGCGAGAGAGGCCTGCGTATCCCTGGATATTGTTCTAGGGTTCTTTGTGACTTCCTGGACGATTTTACACCTTGCTTTTGGAGAGATTTGGCTGGACAGCCACTCCTGGGAAGATTCACTACTGTCCCAAACTTTCTCCATTTGGACAATATGGCTATGACTGTGGTTCGGTGGAGCCCCAGAGCCTTAGAAATGGCTTTGTAACCCTTTCCAGACTGATAGGCATCAACAACTTTTTTTCTGGAGGTCTTCAGGAATTTATTTTGTTCGTGGCATGATGTGCCTCTAGAACCTGTGTGCTGACAACTTCACTCTGATGGTAAGGGCCAAAGTTAGTCCGATTTATATTGGGCAGGGCTGGCCCAAATCAGGTCTGATTGTTAACCAAAGTACTCAAGCAGCTGACCCTAATTATCCCTTTAATTGGGTTGAGTTAACTAGGGAGGCAATAACTTTTTCACACCTGAAGATTGCATGTTTGATTACCTTGCACACCAAACAAATGAAAGAAACACCAAACTTTGGTGTCATTTTTTCTCTCAGACTTCCTCTATATTAATTTCCAATGTGTTTGTTTTGGCTAAGGCTTTTGACACAGTGGATCAATACAATACATTTTAAATCGAATACTGGAAGGTTCTTGCCTTGAAGACAGACTAACTTTCAAACAGAGAAACAACAACATTTAAATGTATTTCATTTTACTACAGCAATCCCAAAAAAACATACTCACAGAGACAGTTAGAAATGAACTTTTTGTGCTTTTGCAGCGGCAAAATCTGCAGTTATAGCTGAGTAATCCAGTTTTCGGCAAATATGGTGCACGACGATGTCTGCCCGAGTCCAGTCAAATATTCCTGTGACATTGTAGAAAGTAAATTTGTTTCCAGATCTCCAGAAGCCATTTACAATCAGGATTTCTATTGGGTAAACTTGGCAAGTCTCCTGGTGATGTCAATAAAAATCAAAAGTGGTTTGATACTGCACCAGGTTTCAAGCCCCTGTTCCTGAAAAAGTGGCTTAGTGTTCCCAGGGCTTTAGAAGAATCCAATGTTTCAACCTGCCTAATGTCAACTGGAATAGAGACTAAAAGTTCAGCATTTTCTGATCTCAAAGAACAAATAGTAATATACAGAGTCAGTAGTTCTTTGAGATGGCCCTAATACAACTTGGATCAGAAAAAGAAGATTATGAGTAAATAAAACTAGATTGCTAGATTAAGACAAAACTGTTCTGAACTAATACTTTACCAGTTGCAATGGTCGAGGGTTCACATTAAAATGTGTATTTAAGTGAAGAGGTTATTGTGGCAGAGCAGGGCTCTGCCCTTGTAAATATTGGCAGGGATGGGGTTAAATTCTCCTCCCTGCCCAGGTTTTATGTACCAGGTGGGAGTAATTAGTAAT
Organism: Acipenser ruthenus; assembly: GCF_902713425.1. Classification (NCBI taxonomy): domain Eukaryota; kingdom Metazoa; phylum Chordata; class Actinopteri; order Acipenseriformes; family Acipenseridae; genus Acipenser; species Acipenser ruthenus. The sequence continues at coordinate 69,343,301 of NC_081193.1, read as the reverse complement.
CAATTAATCAATTAGCACCCAGCCACCTGACATAAAAGGAGGCCTCAGTAGGGAGAGGGAGCTGAGGAAGCAAGGGTGTTTTTCTTTGTGTGCTGTTTTTTGTTCATTTTGTAATCCAGTGACGGCAAAGCCCAGCCTGGAAGCCTTATTTTTTGTAAGTATTACTTTGTGTTTATTGTCTTTGTGTTTAAGAACCATTTTGTTTGGCACTCGTGCCTGTTTATTTTGTGTCTTTCATTTATTAAAAGTTTTTTGTTTGAACTGCAGCCTGTCTCTGGGCCTCATCCCTTGCGCCATCCTGTCACATGTGGTGTCAGAAGAGGGATATAGCGCCGCCAGGAGGTTCAGAGCAGTACTGCAGGATTTTTTTTTGTGTGTGTGAATAGCAATTTTTTTTTTGTGAGCGTTTTTATTTTTTTTTGAAAAAAAAATGGGTAGAAGAAGCAGGCAGCGGCAGCAGCAACAGCAACAACAAAAGCTGCTGCCACCCCAGCTGGAGGACCCAGCCAGCCTTTTCCCCTGGTGTTCCTGGTGTGGGAAGGAGGACCACCGCTGGAGATCCTGCCCAGAGGTGCCACCAGCAGGCTGGTGTGAGCGCTGCGAGGAATACGGCCACAACTGGGCAGGATGCTTCTACGCCCAGGCCCAGGAAGAGGAGCAACTGCCACCCCTCTACCTACACTGCCACCGTGTTCACCATCATCCCGGGAGATTTGGGACTGGTTGGTACACCCAGAGGGGGACCTCTTCAATGATCTCCCCCTAGCCATCAAAGCCCTGTCATGCCGAGATGGAGGGAGGTGGAATGAATGGGAAGGGCAACATCACCCAGCGTCCATCCAAGAAATCGCCCTGATGGTTTTAGGGTTTCTGGCCAAAGACATGGGAGAGGCCCCAGTCATTCGAGAGCCAGAGGGGGTGGAGCCGCCTTCCCGATAGCCGGAGGGGGAGGAGCCGCCGTCCCGTGAGCCGGAGGGGGAGGAGCAGCCGTCCCGTGAGCCGGAGGGGGTAGAGCCGCCGTCCCAAGAGCCGGAAGGGGAGGAGCCGCCGTCCCGAGAGCCGGAAGGGGAGGAGCTGCCGTCCCGAGAGCCGGAAGGGGAGGAGCCGTGGGCCCAAGAGCCGGAAGGGGAGAAGGCTGACGCCCCTCAGCAGCTCTTGCATATGCTGCTGAGAGGAGCTCAGTGGAGGCGCACCTGACTGCGATGGCAGGAGGTGCCAGCCCAACCTCAGAGGCCATTAGAATGGCCACAGCCACCACCGCCGATGCCGGAGTGGCTGGAGCCGTTGCCACCGGAGGAGCTGGAACTGCCATTGCCGGAGTGGCCGCCGTCTCCGCCTGCTGTTCCTGAGGGTCTGCCGTCTCCGCCTGCTGTTCCTGAGGGGTCTGCCATCTCCGCCTGCTGTTCCTGAGGGGTCTGCCGTCTCCGCCTGCTGTTCCTGAGGGGTCTGCCATCTCCGCCTGCTGTTCCTGAGGGTCTGCCGTCTCCGCCTGCTGTTCCTGAGGGGTCCGCCGTCTCCGCCTGCTGTTCCTGAGGGGTCTGCCGTCTCCGCCTGCTGTTCCTGAGGGGCCTCCGTCTCCGCCTGCTGTTCCTGAGGGGCCTCCGTCTCCGCCTGCTGTTCCTGAGGGGCCGCCGCTCCCGCCTCCACCACCAGAGGGAGACGGGCCGCCGTACCCGCCTCCGCCACCAGAGGGAGACGGGTTGCCGTTCCCACCTCCGCCACCAGAGGTGCCACCAGCGTTGCTCCTGCTGGAGGGTCCAGGTTCCCTGCCAGCATTCACGTGCTTTGAAGGTCTGGGACCCCCGCCATTGAAGAAAGCTTGGGGGATCTGACATCAACCCCGCCCACCACCGCCCGCTGAAATAGCCCACCCGAGGGACATAAAGGAACTCTTGGGGGGGGAGGGCTTGGGTTCAAAGGGGGGGGGGGGGGGGGTTTGGCCGATTGCGGCCTGCGTACTTTGTACGTGGGGGGAGGTGTGTGGCAGAGCAGAGCTCTTCCCTTGTAAATATTGGCAGGGATGGGGTTAAATTCTCCTCCCTACCCAGGTTTTATGTGTCAGGTGGGAGTAATTAGTAATCAATTAATCAATTGGCACCCAGCCACCTGACATAAAAGGAGGCCTCAGTGCCTCAGTAGGGAGAGGGAGCTGAGGAAGCAAGGGTGTTTTTCTTTGTGTGCTGTTTTTTGTTCATTTTGTAATCCAGTGACGGCAAAGCCCAGCCTGGAAGCCTTATTTTATTTTATTGTTTATTGTCTTTGTGTTTAAGAACTTTTTTGTTTGGCCCTCGTGCCTGTTTATTTTGTGTCTTTTATTTATTAAAAGTTTTTTGTTTGAACTGCAGTCTGTCTCTGGGCCTCATCCCTTGCGCCATCCTGTCACAGTTATTAATTCAGCAAATTAGTGCTGGTCACTCTGAGATCACACAGTATCATCTGTAGCATCTGTGAATCTGCCAGATCTATGGTCGAGATCATGTGTCTCTGTCTCAATCAGCTCAAAGAACAAGGCACTAAATCTTCCACTAAAGAAGCTGTGGTTTTAATCACATTTCATTTTGTGTGTGAACTGAATCATTTGGCAGCTGTCCAATCTGTTGTGATGATGGCTTGACAATAAAAATGTGCACATACTTTGATTAGAAATTCTGCTAACTGGATTGCAAGTTAGTTTTGTTTTTTTACTTACGTGTGGTACATACACAGAATACACAAGTGTCAGGTGGAGACCAAACAACAACAGTGATTGTAATAACATACCCTGACAATAATTAACTACACGTTGTTGCAAATTCATTGCGCATACAATCTGTTCATAATTGTGCAATTCCTCTTGTACTGGATTGTCTCATCAAAATGACAATAACTTTGTCAACAGCATCAGTGTAATCAGTTCAGATGTGATATTTTCTTTTATGTTTGGATAGTGGCACCAAATGCTATTCACAGTTTAATTCTTAGTAATAAAAAAACAAACACACAAACCAAAAAGGGTAATGTAATCTCATATAATTTACAAATGACAAAATATTTTAACAAAAATGTATTCCAGCAGTTTAGATGACATACTAGCAGTAAACTGGTAGCTTCGAGTTTTGTTTTCTTAGTCTTTTTTTTTTTTTTACTGGCCCCTTAACTTTTTATGATGTTTAAAATTATTCAGAGTGGTTGTTTTTGCAGCTACTCGATGCTGTGTTTTTTAAAGGGTACATAAGGACCTTTTTATTTTATTGTGTTATGTGTTTCTGTGTGTTGCTACAACTGTTTATGTAAGGTGTGTGTATTGTTTTAATTTTTGACCACTTTTTTAAACTTTTAAATTGCATTCCCTGCCTCAAGATGGCTTCCCAAGTACCCGCATGGACCTCTCAGAACTACATTTCCCATCATCCTCCTGCTCACATATGTAACTGAGATGGATTTACCAGTGAGCAGGAGGATGATGGGAAATGTCTTTCATTTATGAGAGCTCTGTAGTACTCCATTGTATCTACAAAAGAGGATATTTTTTTATTCGTATATATGTTTATTATTAATGTACAAATAATATTGTTTAGTTTCTTACGGTTTGTTGTTTGTTTCACCTTAGGTTCTTTTTTTCTTTCTTAGATTTCCTCTCTGCGTCAGTCCAAACGCACACAGTTGCTACTTAGGACTACTTTGTTTTTTATAGTGTGTTCACTTGTTAATAAACCTGGTTTCAGCGAACACAGTGCTCAATTGTCCATTTGGGACCCCATTGCACTGTCATCAGAATCGCTTCAGCGAATATGTTAATGATACCACGCCCCAAAATTTATGCCAGAATAACGTTTCAGCGCAGTGGGGGGTTTTTGTGTCTCGTTCCATTTATGTGCCACAGAAATCGGGGGCAAGCTCCATTGGCATTTGCACTGTGATCAGAATACAGCCCATACTGTCATAAAATTCTGATGAAAAATTGTATGCAACATGTAAATCTTGTAAGTTTTTTTTTTTTTAATTAGTCAATGAGAAACATAATTACCACACTTTCCTGCCATATCATTTTGATGAGAAAAGTGTGTTGAAAATATGGCAGTTGGCAGGATGTACAGAACTAAATGTTAATGTATACAAAGAGAGATTTAAAATGTTTTTATTTCAAATAAAGAACTTTGGTTCCATTCAAATTATGAACACCACAGATCTAATTACCACCATCATCTACATAATGACAATATTAACCTTCCTGGCGTTTTTTTTATACAGTTAGAAATAGACTAAAGAGTAGTACATTGAAATTCACTCATGGGAATGCGACAGAATGCGTACAGAACATTGTTGAACAGTCAAATCTATACACCTTCAAAAGAACATAAGCTCACCTTTGCTCTGCAGTATGAAAGAGATAATGCAATTTATTGGAACTACTTTTTACATGTCCATGTTTGACGCCATGCCTTTGAAGAGGTGGGAACAAAGCACACCTTCACTTCAATGATAATGCTATGCAGATAGCAGCTGAAGACGACCCAAACAGAGATCGTCTATTCAAGGTGAGACCCCTACTGGACCTTGTTCAGAAGCAATTGAACAGCATTCCAATGGATGAGCAGATTGTGCCCTTTAAAAGGAATCAGTAGCTAAAGCAGTACCTTCCAAAAAAAAAAAAAAAAGAAAAAGAAAATGGAGCTATAATGTGTTTTTGCTCTGTGACTCAAAGGGCATTGCGTACAACTTTGATCTTTACTGTGGGAAAATGTCCCCAGTAAATGGAATGCCTGATCTAGGTGCCAGTAGCAATATCGTCTTGAAACTGGCTAACATAATACCCCAACATCAAAACTTCAAATTGTACCATGACAATTGGTTCACAAGCATAGGCCTAGAAGTGGAGTTGGCAAAGAGAGGGATATATTGCTTGGGCACAGTAAGATCGAATAGGTTGAAGGAATGCACACTGAAAACTGATGCTGAGTTTAAAAAACTAGGACGAGGATCATATGATGAAAAACTCACATCAGTCGATGGAGTGCAGCTGATTGCAAGCAAATGGCCAGACAATCAATCTGTAACTTTGTTGAGTACATTCTCTGGCATCTACCCCACTTCCAGTGTAAAAAGATGGGACAAAAAAGCTATAACAAAAATTGATGTCCAATGTCCATCTTCTGTATTAGTCAGTGGGTGGCACGGACTTGATGCATTCACTGACTGCACTGTACCGCAACAAAATCAGGTCAAAGAAGTGGTACCTGCATATCTTTTTCCATTTTATGGATAGGCTTTGTGTGAATGCATGGTTGCTGTATAGAAGAGACTATCAGGCTTTTAAATTGACAAAGAGAGAAGAATTCAAGACATCTCTAGCAGAAACACTCTGCAAAAAAGGTGCAAATGTTCAAGGAAAGCACGGTTGTCCCTGCTTCAGCAATGTGGAAGAACCCCATCAAAAGAAACGTCATCATCCAAAAACTGTAATCCTTAATGCAGACGTCAGGAAAGATGAAACTGCTCACTGGTCTCACTTTGTAGAGAAACAAGAAAGATGCAAAAATTCGGAATGTGATGGCCAAACAAGGGTGAAAAGTAGCAGTGTGGAGTAGTGGTTAGGGCTCTGGACTTTTGACCAGAGGGTCGTGGGTTCAATCCCAGGTGGGGGACACTGCTGCTGTACCCTTGAGCAAGATACTTTACCTAGATTGCTCCAGTAAAAACCCAACTGTATAAATGGTTAATTGTATGTAAAAAAATAATGTGATATCATGTATCAATTGTAAGTTGCCCTGGATAAGGGCGTCTGCTAAGAAATAAATAATAATAATAATAATAATAATAATAATAATCTAAAAAGAAACGCTGCCGCACCAGCGAAAGAGTGTGCGACTGCCCCTGGTGCCCTGCTAAGTCATATATGCCATTCAGAACACCTTGCTTCAAAGCGTTAGGCACGACAAACTGGAACAGCTTCTTATCAAACCGGTAGTCTTTCCTCACTCTGCACAGCATTCCATCTCAGTATTTCAACTTGTTCCAGTGCTTTAATAGACAAATCACTGTTGCAGGTTCTCTACCTTTCTTGTCTCGTTGGTCTTCTATGCCTCTGAACAAAATACAGTGCCCTTCTGATTGTATCATCCTGCTCTTGAGCACTTTGTATCTGCCTTTGAGACAGGGTTGGCAGAGGATGGAGTCTCAACTGTGCAAGCTGTGGTGTCACTGGACCAGTAGCCATGATGTGGCTAACTCCACCTGAAAAGTGAGCCTCTAAAACTGCTGACACCTCCTCTGATATTAAGGAACCGTGCATAGTGGACGGGTCATCATCGACAGCACTTCTTGTGCTTGAGCTATCTGACGGGGTAGTTAGAACCTGGGTGTTGTTTGTGATTCTAAAAACATCTTAGACTGTCCCTTCGACAATTCCGTTGGCTTCCTGAAACAAAGAGGCATAAGGCTAATTGATAAGGCGGTGCCCCACATCAACCACCACATCAGCCACCACATTTTTCGTGCCAGGAACATAGTTCAGATCAAAGTTAAATGCAGCCCGTTTGGCCACGCACCTCTGCTCACATGCGTCTAATTTGGGTTTGGTGAGAACGTACGTTAGGGGGTTATTATCTGTCCATGATTTCCTTTTAGCCAGTAGCCAAATTTCTCACAAATTGCCTATTTTAACCCTTTGCGGTCCTATGTCGGACCTGGTCCGACATTGCAATTTTCCCTTTCCGGTCCAATGTCAGACCCTGTCCGACATCATCAAAAAGACGCAAAAAACAGGTCTCTAGTCGTTTTTTCTCCGGAAAAAGCAGAGAAAACCATTCAATGGCCGAGTGAGATCGATAGGAGCCGAAGAAAGGGTGCATATCTCATGAATACAGATAGCCCCAGCACTCAAAGAACATCACAGACATTTGCAGAGCTTTTTTTAGATGTTATAGTAATAAAATAATGACTTGGATCACATTATTGAGGAGTTTGGTGATAAAACAAGTGATCAGGAGATTATTTATTGGTATGCACTACTATGAAAAGTTATGTTAAAAATACAGCGAACAAGGGGTGGGGCGGGGCTGGAGATGCAGTACTGAGTGTCCTGTTGATATGCAGTGCCTTTTAAACCTGTTTTACTGTGAAAAAATACTTTTAAAAGAGAGAGTCCAAAATAAACTGCGCGTGTGAAAATAAATTGGACCTGACGCGCCTGACACGCGCTGAATAAATGGACCACTAAGGGTCTGGTTAGCTAGATATTTGGTCTGGGTTCTTGACAATGTCTTGCTTGTGAAGGCCACTGGTTTGGCCTTTTCATCACCAGGAGGAACTTGAGATAGTACAGTGCCTAAACCATCTAATGATGCATCCACAGCTAAAATGAAAGGTCTTTCAAAGTCTGGATGCGCCAACTTTACAGTTTCTGCCAATGGGCGTTTCAGCTCCTCAAAAGCCTTTTCACACTCCAAGGTCCATTTGGCTGGGTTAAGTTTTTTACTCAATGGCTTCCTGTTGGATTTTCTTCCTCTTTTTACAACTAGTTCTGAGATGAGCTGAAACAGTGACTTTGCTTTTGCTGAGCACCGCTCTATGAAGTGTTTGTAATAAAGAACCATCCCAAGAAAAGAGGTCAAATCCATGGTACAGAACAAACTATTTCCTAGTGCTGCAAGCGCATCTGCTTGGTGAGGTAGGGGGTGGGCAGCCTTCACCGTCCTTGCATTCAGCCATCTGAAATCAGTGCAGATTCGGAGGTCACCGTTTTTCTTCCAGACAAGGACCAGCAGTGGAGCATACTCACTTTGTGGCTTTCTGATAATTCCTTTCTCCTCCATCTCATCCAAAGCAGTCTTTAGCTCTTGATAGTGACTTCGGGGCACCCTCCAGTAAGGCAGGCGAAAGGGACGATCATCAATGAGGTGGATCCTGTGAACAAAATATGTAGCCTCCCCACAGTCCATTTTGTGATGTGAGAAAATTGCCTCATATTTCTCTATGACCTGCAGTAATTTCTCCTTCCAGGACTGACACTTCACATGAATCTAAGTCTATGTCTTCTAACCTAAGATGTCTAAAGCCCTCTTCATTTCTGTATTTGACCTAGCACTTGTGACACATTGACTATTCATCCGGAGAGGGGTGGAGCATTTACCATCTGTGTTAGTGCACCTTACATTCTGACAGATATGGGGCCACAAGGATTACTCACATCAAAATCCTCCACTGTAATGCAAGGTGACACATCAGCAAGTTTAGCATTCCTCCTAAGCACAATTGGTTTGTCACTGGGGTTAACTACCTTCATGAGGACCCACCCATCACCCCATAGCGGAGTAATAATTCTGCCCACCAGAACATTCCGTGGCTTAGACTTGGACGGTGTAGGCTCTACGATGACAGTGCTGCCTACTGAGATTGATGCTGAACCAGGCAACTCCCCAAACTAGGTGCTCACAATGGGGCTGCAGGGTGACACTTCTTTTGAGTTTAACTTTGCCTACTACGTCTGGGAGCTGATCTCCTCTCCATCTCTCTAGGCTAGAGAGTAAGGAGAAGAACTGATTATGTTCATTATTTGTATCACTCGCGGGTGATGACACTAGCCTTCTTGATAGCATTATTCCCTATAATAAAGTCATCTGTCTGGCCTGGTACAACAAGGGCTGGAATAAGCATTTTACATCTTTAAACTTCCACTTTTACTTCATATATGCCCTTCCGAGAAACCTCATGCCCCCTACAACCCACAAGAAGAACATCATCAGCTGGAGCCTTTCTGATCTCTGGAGTGTTTTCCAATAAAAGTGTTTCAGCTGCTTCACTCAAGGTGCATGTCATTGATCCACTATCAATCATGGCCTTTAAAAGCACTTGGTTTTCAACTAGAACAGTTCTGTAGAATAAACGGTCGCTCGTCACTACTCTTTGTGTCTGTTGAAAAATCACAGTTGTGTGTGAGGGTACTTTACTTCATAAGAACATAAGAAAGTTTGGTTGTTAGTATCTTATTGATCCCAGAATCTCATCAAGCAGCTTCTTGAAGGATCCCAAGGTGTCAGCTTCAACAACATTACTGGGGAGTTGGTTCCAGACCCTCACAATTATCTGTGTAAAAAAGTGCCTCCTATTTTCTGTTCTGAATGCCCCTTTATCTAATCTCCATTTGTGACCCCTGGTCCTTGTTTCTTTTTTTTTGGTATTTGTGAAAAACTGTGTGTTTGGTTATTTTTAACAGGTAAACCGCTCAGCTGTCCTGTTCTGTAGTCGGGTGTTACTGTATTTAGTCAGCACTCCAAAACGGAGTTCGGTTTTGGTTTCGTTTTTGTTTATTAAAATTGCATGAAAGCGCCTAAAATCTCAATTTCTTTTGTCTGGGTCTATCATTGAAAGGGGCAAACGAACCGCGGAGAGTCAGCCCGGGTTACAATATTTAGGAACATAATTTAGATTTTTTATTTAACATCATGTTGTAGAGTTAAAATGAACATTCATGTTGTTTCTGTGTAAAAAGTGAAAGGGGGATAATGCAGGAAAATATTAATGTGACCAAGTACACCAACTGGACTGTATGAGAGTGTCTTTATACTGTGAACTATAAACAGCTTTTGCAAAAACTCAGAGCAGAGCATGTTGTAAACATACAAAATCTAGAGCCATGGCAAGCTGAGTGTGTGAGAAAGGAAATGGGTGTAATTTAAGGTCAGTGGTCAGGGGACTGGGGACCTAAGATCAAATAAAATATATCCTGTTCTCATGAGACTATTCTGTGAAAATACACCTTCACAGGAAATAAACTAAAGAGTCTGAACCAGACATTGAATTTCTCGGTCAATATCTCCAGTTTTGCCTGAAAGAGAATTCCAGTCTCAGGTAATACTGATCAATTATTTTGAAACTGTTAAAGCCAGCTGAATATATTCTGCCTTGGAGTATATTTTGCAATAACTGTTTTGTTTCTGTAATGTCAATAGCAAAGCAATGTTATTATTTAATAAACTGTGGTTCTGTTATTCATAAAATACTGTTGTCATTTGTCTCTTTTCACTATTAATTCATACAAGGTTTAGGATATTTGATATTGGCAAGTCATATGTGTAAATGCATTTTGAGCTATTATGTTGAATTAAAAAAAATAATATTATGCAAGGGAAATGCATCAGCATTTTTCTGTTAATCAAGCCCAACTGTTCGACATATCCCTGATGTGGTTAAAATGAAAATAATGGGATGTAAGAACTTCTACCTGAATGAATTAAGAACATTCCTGTTCCTTGTACAGAACTAATCGTCGTCTTTAAACAATCATTGGTTGCCTTGACATAATCATGAATTGCCAGAACTCAACTTGATTTAAGAATTTCCAGTCAAACTTCACCCGCACTCCCCTGCAAATTATTTAAATTTAAAGTATTAAACACGATTTAATGCCTCTGTTTCAAACTACAAGAGTGGTAGCCTTTTCACTGTCTGAGTGATACATGATTTAAATTTAACAGGTACCACAGTAACTCTTGCTATACTGTCAAGATCTACAGCTACTCTTTTCCTCTTTTAAAAATGTGCAATTTATATTGGATTATCAATTATATTTTTGGTAATTATGAACTACAGTCAGCACTCACATATCTGACCCTATAAAATGTTGACTTCAGTGATGGCTAAATTCGTGTGACGCATATCTGATTATTTTATTTTGGCCCGTTCCAACCCTTGTCCATCTTTCAGGGAACACAAAAATGATACAATATCAAAAATACATACCTGAAAAGACAGGCTTCCATTTAGATATACTGTATTGGTTTTGTTGGTACAGTACTATATTTAACAGAAGTATTCTAATTCAGAATGATATGATAACGAAAATATCACTTGCCAAAAGAGAAGACACGTGGAGTGTAATACAGTACATACTTTTAAATCTGATACATATTGTAGCAGTATGTAAAGTTCCCTGTTAATGACCCAATAGCAAAATTAAATACAATTGTTACTCATGCACAGAACTGCATACAACGTAAAAGGTAATGCAATTTAGCAAAATATTTAAAAAAATAAATAAAAAAGAACAATGCAGTTTCCAGAATTGAAACAGTATCCAAAGTTGCAGAATATAGTGCTCGATAAGGCCTTAATGTCACAGTTCACTTGCAAATGAAAATGCACAAAAACAAACAAAAGATCACAGATTTAAAAAAAAAATACATCACAGTATCTAAAATTGTTTAATTATTAACTGTTACATTACCGTACGTAGCTTGTCTCTTCGCTTTGTTTTGGCTGCATTTTCGTCAGGTGAAAATGGAGGTAGCGCTTTGTAACTGCACAGGGTCTCCCTATTTACCGCAAACTAAAAACTAAAACACACACACACAAAAAAAGCAAACAGTAAAATAAAGAAATACAGTAAAATACAACAAAAGATAAAGATAAAATATAAAGAAATTGCCACTGTCATCATGAGCAGTCAAGACTGGGGCGTGGTTTGGTCGCGGGTAGATTTAATGTCTGTATCTATTAATTAATAGCAACTGCTTCAGACTGATTTGGCATGCAGAGAAAAAAAAAGGTGGGCTAGATGGATATTCAAATAAATAGTAACATTGAAGAGATGGTCTATGTATCAGAAAACTGGTGACGGAGTCAGAAATTGCGTGTGACGGGTAAGTGCATTAATTTGTTATATATAATGGGGATTGATTTTATTCTTAATACAAGGGCGGTAAAACGCGACTGACATGTATCTGAATAACAGATATCCGAGTGACTGTATTTTACAATTGGAGTTTAAATTAGGCTGTGCTGAATAGGGCTCTGCTGTAAATTAACTGTTGTCTTAAATCGAGATGCAACCGCTGTACCCCGTTTAAATAAATCAACAATTACAATCGTTAATGTCTCTTCAAGTTTAAGGATGACATGGTACAGTTCATATAAGCAAATATGTACAAATCAATTTACAAGTATTGCCACCTGCGTTTCATGTGATAGAGGACATTTTATTAGGGGGTGAATTTGTCATGGGCGCAGACTTATTTCGTGACACGGGCCCTGGATATAGTACAGTACAGGCAAAATACAATGTAAATGTGATTATTGTGCCAGGGGTCAAGTTGTGTTAAAAAAATTTGAAGTTAAACTAAAAAATAATTTCCTTGTTTATTCACCTTTACATCAACTAATGGTACAAAATACAAATATTCATAATAGTTTTTTTTTTTTTTAGCGCATGTTTTGCATGTTTGTAGAGTATACATTTCAATGGTATTTTAATATTTAATCCTGGCTAAGGTGACCAGATTTTTAAATCCTTAAACTGGGACAGTATGGAAATATTGTGAACAACGTTTAAACTGTGGGGAAGCTCTAGGGTTTTTATCTTCACTTGAACAATGTTTGATCTAATATCATACTGAAAGTGAATTCAGAGACTCGTGGTGGAATCTTGTTACTTTCAAAAACTTTTTTGTGAATAAATTATCTTGTCTTTGTAATTTCATTTCAACACAAGTAGTATAGTTATTACATATTCTCCTCTGATTTCTACTTTCAAGAAGTCTCTCTCTCTCTCTCTATCTCTATGCAACCCTCCAGTGTCCAATCTGCAAACCAGGTTCTTCCTGTATGAAAACATTACATATCTCAATATTTCTATTTATTAAATGGTTACTTCACAGAATCAATTTTTCTCAAAATCTTTAGTTTCTTACCATTTAATATGAGATGGTGTTTGTTCTCTATATATTTTTTCCTATTGCAGTTTCTGCTTGGATCATTAGTGTGCAATGATTAACAGATACGAGGACATTTTTTTCAGCCACTTTCTACTATTAAACTATTACTATTAAAGGTGATGAAATGTGTTAAATATCCTATCTTTTGACTGTGTACAATAAATGAAGCCCATGCATCACTCATAAGCTTCCCCACCTTTTCAAAGATAATCAGTTTTTCTGAGTTTTGTTTAGCACCTGTTAAAAACATGCTAATTGCATGATTAAATTTCCTGCCTATTCCATTATTTTCAATCTACACAGTTTTTCGGTACCAATCAGTGATCATGAGAATGTGTTTTCTGACAATCTGAATTAGATAATAACACATTTTACGAAGGCTAATTTATTTTCCTTATCTTGGCTAGAGTTTTTTTTAGTCAACAGTATAGGCTGAGACATGGATCAAGCTGTAATAAGATTAAATCGTATCCTTTTCCTGATCAAATGAAATGTCACTTCTTTACTTATGAAAGGAATACTATTTAATCTTCCTTAATATAAGCATTTGCCTATGTAAAATGCACAGAGAAGCTTTCTCATGATCATTGATTGGTACTGAAAAACTGTATAGACAAGGTAAGAAATGCCATCCTACAATTAACACATTAAACAGGTTCCTTTCTGTTTTAAGGGCTACCTGTCGGCTTAAAACATGTTAAAAAGGAAATTTGGAACTAAAACTAATTTGGAGAAACTTAAAAGGATTGGTTTCACCCCCAGCCCCCCAGTATTTCGAGCCCTGAGCTTTGCCTCTTTTGCTGAATCAATGTGTTGCCTTGATTTAGTAACAGTCTTCACCAAACCTTTAATGTATTATTCAGTCCTAGCCTCCTATATACATTTTGGATTGCATTTTACTATAATCTTTCATTTAATCGATTGTGAATCGGCTGCAGGTACCAGAATGCATGATTCTATTTATATAGTGACTCCTGAGTAAAATCCTTAGATGCTTCTGAGGCAACTTCACAGTTCACCACAGACCACCTTGATTTTGTATTGATTTGTGCTTCTGTGCACTGTAAATAATACTCACTGTTCAGGGTGCATTAAACAAATTGCTGGTATTGATCCAAAAGCAAACTGATAAAACTCCAAACAAGCAAGTGAAGAATAAAAAGTGAAAAGAACCATGTGTAATAGTAACAGGTGATGAGTATAAGCTTGCTGATGCCAACACTCTAGCTAAAAGTATTTTCTGGAACTAAGATCACTCCCAGGAAACTTTTAAATTCAGTCAGGTTGCTTCATTTATGCCAGCATTTTAAGACTTTTGTGTGATCACTCTCTGCTTCCTTTACAGCATGCAATCTTTTTTTGTATTTTGAAACCAGTTCCTGGCATTTTTTCCTGGGATAATTTTGCCCATTCTTTTACACGTACAGCTTTGAGTTCTCCAGTCGACTTTAGTTTCCTTTTTGCAACATGTTATGTAATAATTTGAATTATGTAAGCTGAATCTCTGCTTTAATTTATATCTTTCAATAGAATAATAGAAAGTATAGAAATCACTTTGTTTTTTCTCATTTTTTTAACTGCCCAAATATTTGGGCAGGAGGGTCTGCATGAAGATTTATTGTGTGTTCTTTTACTGCCTAAACACTACGGGAGCAGAAGTCTTCCGAGGTCTGGACGACTACGTTTCAAGCAAGCTCGACTGGACGTTTTGTGTGGGAGTCTGTACGGACGGAGCTGCCGCCATGACTGGAAGACTCTCCGGCCTCATGACTAGAGTTAAAGCAGTGGCACCAGAATGCAACTTTACCCACTGTGTTATTCACCGTGAAATGTTGGCAAGTAGGAAATTATCACCTGAGCACCATGACATCGAGTGATGTGGTGCGTGTTGTCAATCACGTAAAAGCCAATGCACTGAATTCTCGTCTTTGAATCCCTGCGTGATGAAATGAGCGCAGATCACAGGCAGCTTCTCCTTCACACAGAGGGTTGTTGGTTATCGAGAGGTAACCAACAACCAACAAGGTAAGGTTAAGAGAAGAGCTGCAAAGATTCCTCACGGAGAAAAGATCACAGATAGCCAATTACTTCAGTGACAAAAACTGGCTAGCCAAGCTTGAAACCTGGAAAAAAAAAGAAAAACAAAAGTTTGGGAGAAAACATGCATGGACTTTCTTAGTTGCTACAAGAACACCTGACGTCGCTATCAGAAACATTTGCGCAAAAGACTCAAGAACATACTCGCCAACATCTGGAAACTGTTCAGTGGGACGCCCGTCTCCGGGGGTGGGGGATTCATATGCATCATACACATGAGAGGAGTCATATGCAAAAAACACTCATTAACATATTATAGATGTAAAACTTTCTTACCTTTGTATAAGTTAGTGATCAGCAAATGTGTCAGCCGCACGAAGAGCACAGCGTGTGGTTTTCAGTAACTCTACTGTGCAGAATAAATTATTTATTTTCCATGGGTAAATATCGGGACTTTCTTCCTATGCATCGGGATGCAGGACATTTGCTAGGAAATAGGGACTGTCCCGACCATATAGGGACTGTTGCCATGTATGCAAGAACCGGGAAAGAATGGATTCGTGATCCGTTTTTAAACACCTACGAGGAAGCTTCTTTATCAGCATTGCAAGAAGATAAGCTCATCTAACTAAAAAATGACAGGGGTCTGAAAACACTTTTCAATGCATCCTCTTCTTTGCCTTCTTTCTGGATTAAAACCAAGACAGAATATCCTAAATCTGTTCTTCATATATTTTTTACCCATTCGGTACTGTTAAAGATTTAATATGTACACATTGAACAGTAAAAAATTATAGTATGTGGGAGTGGGGATGGGGGCATATTTCAATAAAACTATATATAGTTATATATCTAACTGGTCCACTGAGGTTCCTTAAGTCAGTTTGCCGGTCTGCAGTGATAGAAAGGTTGGGAACCACTGCTCACTCTCTTCCAAGAAGGGCCCAAAAAGCAGGAGCTCAAGACCGCAGCTAAAACTTTTTTTGCCACTCTCGTTAATTCTCTTCACGACTTTCTCCATTCAGAACAGTCCAGTGATAAGTCCCAATATAACACCGGAAATACATGCACAAACACAGTAATTATTACATGTCCACAAACCACTTCCAGCTGGACAAGGCTGGAAACTGGTGCCCAGACTACGGGGGCTAGCATAACTGATCCTCCTAAAATCAGCAACATTGTTCTATGGGGGCTACCTCCCTAGGACTGCAACAATATATTATAAAGTACACAGTGCTGTATAATAAATAGAACTACCCTGGCCAATAATAACACTGCACAAGGTATATTTTTCCAACGTTCTATTTCTCAAATCTGCTCATGTTAGTAGATGTAAACTTGAGACAGGATTACATTTTAGATCAATTACTATTTAAATTAATTATGAATGCACTCACCTGAGAATGATGGAACCGACGTACTCTTAAGCACTGAAAATAATTACAGTTACAACTAAATGGACTGAATTTTGTACATCTCTAACCAAACTATCGATCCAGGAGTTGAAATCGACAACATTAATGAAGTCTTTTAACACCTGTTATGTAATGTTGTCGCTAGAGGTTTATTGACATCAATATACATCAGTAGGGTTTGTTAACTCAATCAAATTGTGTACCCTGTCTGTAATAATGATGACAATGCAGTTGTGCTGCAGCATGCATGATGTACTGTTAAAGGAATGACAAGTCCTGGATTAGATCTGATTATACACTGTTTTTTTTTTAATGTCTGCTTGATAGCTTTCCCAGAAATCACTTTTTTTAGCTTGTAATGTATCACCATGTGGATGGACAACCATTTTGTAGACCTTTAATGTAACCATAATAATGGTTCCAAAACTGAGTCTTGGTGTGGCATTTAGACTATATTACCAGAGTTTATACAACTAGCTGCAAATACTACAGCCAGGTGCAGTTCCTCTGTGATTTTCCTATCTTGTCTTCTCATTCCCTAATTTGTAAAATCGGATTTGCCCATCTGCATTTATGAGCAAAACCAAATCCACAGCACTTTCAATTGAGAATGAATCACTCAATTATTTCTCATGACAGATCAAATTAAATGCCTTCTAGGAAAACTGAAATATAGTGCATATTAATACGTTTTATCTATTTTATGTGAATAGCAGCAATCAAAAAACACAAAGCACTTAAAAATGTACTCATCTTTCAAGATTAAATTTGCTACTACAGATACATTTTATTAGGATGACAAGAATATTAAATGATTGTCATCTCAGCAGGGCATCGTCTCCTGTGTTTACCGACTCTTGACTAATGGAACCAATGCATTTTTAAACACAAAGTAAGTGTAACAGGGTGGAGGCTGGGTGTGAACCGGCAACCCTGTACCATGCAAGCGAGTGCCTTAACCACTATGCAAAAGAGCCATAATTTCTTAATTATGTTTTTGTCTAGTTAAAATGGTCCACCACAGATATAAGGATTTCAAGTCACACAACACTTTCCCTTACATAAGCTCAGGAAATATATTTATTGTATTCCACTTCACCGACATATAAAAACAAAACAAAACTAAATTAAAAACATAAATTGTTAAAATAGAGCAATGGCTTTGAGAGTAATAAGTACTTAATAAACTTTAAAAGGGAGAAGAGCAGTCTAAAACTTCAAACCAAAAGAAACAGACAAACCAGTCACTTAGGGAATAACAATGTGAGCGCTAAATGTGACTGCAAACAACCCAAACTCACAAGATTTCTTGCTGCAATAACAATAGAAATGAAACACAAATACATTAATAGGGAGCATTCAGAGATAAAGTCTGATGAGAATGTGACCAGTATGTCTTAAAGTGCTAAAAATAATTCACATTATAGATAATACACAAAGAAAGGTAATTATACTGTACAATTAAAAACACTAGGATAACCTTAGAGTGCAAATGCACAGTCAAATAACAACTGACATGTATAATAAGCAGGCCCACCCTTCTAAACGTAACCTAAACAATTTAGATTACATACACAGACAACAAACCCTGAGTCAATCAGTCGAAATAAATCCTATTACCGAAAAGGTAATTATGGATACTGTATCAATTTTTTTTTTAGACTTTCACTCCCTTTAATAGAATAATAATATTGTTCTCGAGCAATTGGTAGTTCATTACTTTTAATAGAGACATTAATCAAACCTGAACATTATGTGGTGTGAACTGGGCTCACTCTACGCAGTTCGTTTACCCCTTTAAAATAGACCCAGGACACAGGAACTTGAATTTTTGCGCTTATGCGCTATTTTTAATAAACAAAATAAATCAAAACAAAACCGAACTCCATTTTGGAGCACTGACTACACGCTTGTCAGGACCTAACTAATAAACAGGACAGCTAAGCTGTTTACCTGTTAAAATAAACACAGTTTTGACAA
Source organism: Acipenser ruthenus (assembly GCF_902713425.1). Lineage (NCBI taxonomy): Eukaryota > Metazoa > Chordata > Actinopteri > Acipenseriformes > Acipenseridae > Acipenser > Acipenser ruthenus. The sequence goes on along the minus strand of NC_081193.1, from coordinate 69,325,177 downwards.
AACGACAAAAAGTCTTTCACACCGTACCTTTTGCATTACGATTAAGCACACCTTCAATCGGGCTGCTTCACACAGCAGCAGCCCTAAAGAGGCTGCTTGCTGTCTTTAAATACCCTGCACCTGGCTCTAATTTACAATGGCAGCCAGGTGCAGGTGATAATTAACTAATGCATAATAATTAAACAAATAAACATTTTTAGCCGGGAGTATATTAATCCACTCCCTGCTGTGTTACAATGGGGAACATTAAAATCGAAGCAACTATAACATCTAGTATTTTAGACAATATTAGTATTTGTAATGTACTTTTAATAATCATTTAATTGACTAACTATTTCTTACTGAATTAGTTCAATACAATAATGGTTGCTAGGAATGGGTGAAAGTGCTGTGCAATAGGAGTCTTATTTCTATCCTTGTGTGTGGGGGCGCATCACAGTTTGTGTGTATGTCTGGGTCTCTTTCTCTCTTCCTTTTTTCTCTATCTTTCCCTTCCCCCTCTCTCATTTCCTTCTCTCTCTCTCTCTCTGGGCTGGGGTAGGGTTTGTGGGTTTATGTATTGTTACAATATTAAACTCACAGTTGGAAAAAAAGGAGAGAGGCTGACACATGCCAACTGTCCTGAGCTAATAGCTAAGTATTTTACTTTATCTGTTACTCTGTATCAGGACTAATTCATAAACTCTAGTAATAGTGCATTTCTCTGTATAATTTTACCTGTATGTTGATAATAAAACCTGATTACTGTGATTTGAAATTGTTGGTTCTTGTTTACTCTCATGTCTCAATAGATATTAAGAAAATATTAGGCCTTTTCTTACAAAGCCATAGGCTGTAGTCCATTAGTCTTTTTTTTTTGTTTTTGTTAATTAAATTCAACCTACTGCATTAGCACTTAAATGCAAACAGAGTGTTCACAAAAACAGAACATTATGTATACTGGATATTTCACTAATGGAAAGGTTCAAGAAACATATCCTTTATGAGATTAACAATAAGATTTATAGTACCATGGTCTAGTATAAGCTCTTCTATGTTGAACCATAGACATATGGTACACTTTTATTATATTTCTGTCCTGGTAAATTATACAGTTTGTTCATTAAAAGCCTGCACAGTATTCTCTTTATGATTCTGTATGTTCCCTCCAATTATAGTATCAAGTTCAAAATGCAGACAGAAGGGCTCCCCAGCAGTTAATCAATTAAAGTACAAGCATGGTTCTAATTCTGCTCATGCCAAGTTACCTATCTTGGCTGCATTGGCTTTTGCTCTCCTGATGGATAAGGGCGAAAAACAAGAAATATATTAATTTAATTAATTCCATGGTTCCATCTGCACCACAATTTCAGACTTCGGGGCTGCTATTCCATCTGTAGTCTACAATCCAATCACACGAATGTCGAAGATCGGACAGTTTTTTCTTAACACTCGCCTGTGGCATGCTTCACATCAGACACTCATCAGGTAACTTCCTCTATCAGAGCAAAATGGAGAGACACATTTCTACCCGTTTGATTTTTATCTGCTGCTGATGGAAACGAACAGGACTCACTTGAAATCACTTTCTCAGTTCCAGAGAGATGGAAACAGGGCATCAGAGTGTTCCCTTCGCTGACAAGAACAGAGTTATTCTATTTCTAAAATCTTATTGAAAAGTCATCTGCACATTAGGGTGACTAGGTAACAAGAGTGAAAAATCGGGACACTCAGTTGGTGAGGGGAGGAAAGAAACCTCATGAACTCCTGCACAATGCAAGCGGTGCAAACTACGTATGTTTCTTTTGTAGATAGGCTTTCTTTATTCCTTCGCCTTCCTGTGTGCATTGCACTTAGGCAAAAGCACAAACTTAGAGAAATATAATTTTTTTTTAAAAATACTCCAAAGCGGTTAACTTTCTTGTTTACTGTTCAGATGACAACAATGTTTTAATCAGCCTATCAGTGCGTCTATATTGGATTTTCTGTGACCTGCTGTACTGTACGTAGCAGGTGGGACAAATTCAGTGCTGCATTGTTTTGATATAGGTTGCTAAATCTAGTTTTCAGCATTAGACGTAAAATACCTAAAATGGACGACAAAGCAACCCAAGCAAAGTATATTTTTCCCAAATAAACTGTATATGCAGATGGAGGTAATTGTTTTGCACATCTTGTAATGTGACAAAGAAAATACGATCGATCGCTATAACTTCAGAATCACACATTAAACAAAAGGCTACTAAAGAGGCTGCTGAACAGAACGTAAAACAAACAACAGAAAACAAACTGGAAAGTCAGCGCAGACAAAAAATTATTCCAGTGTTGATTGTACCCAAGTTAAATCAGCAGTACAGGTACAATCAAGCACAGCTACCTTGGTTCAAACAACCTGCTGTTTACTTTGTAAGCGCAGTTCTCAAATTCTGGCAAGATGGTTGTTATACATATTTCTAATATCTATCAACTATGTAATTCATGGCGGACCCAGACATGGATTTTTGCCTTAGAATTCATGTGCAGCAATGTTCGTTCAATTTTTTTAGTTTCTCCATACTAAAGAAAATAATATTACTCCATACTGCTGTTTTCACGTCACTAAAGTCTTCTCTCGCTGATCCACCAATGAGCACTGAGACAAAGCAAAATGGGCGAGATTTGTGACGCATGCCAACAGGAAATCTGATTAGGAAGAAAGCTAGGCCAATTAACATGCAGTGATTATACTGACGTTAACTGGCCAATAGCAGCTAACAGACACAGAAGAAGTATGAGGAATCAGAATGCAAGCAGCATGAGCTGAATGAAAGCCGGTCTTACCTGGTGCAGCAGGATATTGACACGCAGTACTAGTCAAGCTGTGGCCTTGTCGACTGCCCCTGGCCCGGCAAGAAGCACCTGAAAAGGTCCTGAGTGAGATGTGAGAGGCAGGAATAATTGAGCTGTCTGACAGCCCCTGGACTGCACCTATTGTCCTGGATCCCAAGAAGGCTGTAGAGTGGCAGTTCTGTGTTGACAACAGATGGCTGAATGATGTCACCCGCAAGGACTCATACCTCCTTCCCTGCATCGATGAGTCCCTGAACTTGGTTGCTGGCTTCAGCTCGCTGGACCTGAAAAGTAGCTACTGGCAGATGGAGTTCGCCCCTACAACCTGACCTAAGACTTCCCTGCTGGTCGAGGGCTGTGGCAGTTTAATGTTTTGCTCTTTGATCTACAGTGCTCCTGCCACATTCAAACCTCTAATGGAGAAAGTACTGAACAGGATCCCGCCACAACGCTGCCTGGTGTACCTGGATGATCTGCTGGTACAAGCCCAGACCTTTGAGGAAATGCTCCATTCCCTGCACAAGGTGATGCAATGGCTATAGACGGCTAGCTTAAAGCTCCATCCGGACAAGTGCCACTTTATGCAGCGAGAAGTTACCTTGCTGAGACACAGAGTGGGCGGTGAGGGCATCTATACCGAGCCAGGGAAGATCAGCGCTGTCCGGGACTGGCCTGTCCCAGCAGATCAACGTCAGTTACGGGAGTTCCTGAGTCTCGCCTCACACTACCGCTTCGTCACTCATTTCATCACCACCGCCGTTCATCTGGACAGAGGCTTGCCAGAACGCCTTTGACAACCTGTGAGAGGCACTGACCCAGGCGCCTGTGTATTTGCATTAAAGTTAAAAATAGTATTTTAGACTATATTGTAGAATGGTTGTTGGCTTCATTAAAAACAAACTTTATTTATAAACACAAAACAAAAACTCATGAGCTATAAGAGAAAATTGAATGGATTTTAAAGCTGTGGATGAAAATAAATATTATAATGGTGGGCAACATTTTGTTTAATATTTGCAACAAAGAATGAAAGTTTAAGTAGAATAAATGAAGGATAATTTAAAAACTATCTCTCTCTATTTTTATTCTACTTGAAATTTTCCATGAAGCCGTGAAAAAATGGTTCTTGGCATTCTGTTTCTGATGCATATACTCAAGGAGGAAGTAAAGCCTAGTCTGACATTAGTCACAGATGTTTTTAATTTTGATTGGACCGGCTAATGACAAACACTACTTTCTACTATGACCTGGGTGCCCATGATTACAGTCCTGGATAATTACTTTTTAACCTCCCATCAGTTCCATTTTATATGTTTGGATTTTGTGAACTTGGTTGCATTTGCTGGCAATTTTATTAATAGTGACAGAAACCACAGCTGGCAATTAATCAAAAAAGCTTTTGCATACAAATCGTTCTAATTTTTAAATCCATGCTAAACAAATAATGCACTTACAATATTGGATGGCTACAACCCAAATGAACAGGAGTCAGTGGAGACAACAATATGGTCAAATTACATAGGGCACCAATTTAGATAACATCTAGACCTTAAACAGGAACTTACTAACCTGGGATCTGAAGATACTAAATCACTTTTTAGCTTGATGGTTGTTGGGGAAATGGTGATCGCTCAAATTTACTATGGGTCCAAATATAATTTTGGACCCCATAATTCCACAATAATGACAGCAATGGATGTACCAGGTCATTAAGTTATTATCAATTACACTTCTGACAAGGTTTGAATGGTCTTCAAATTATGTTTTCTTTACCACTTGTGGTAACTTATTGTAATGTATTCATTCTCTACTAGATATTAACTAGGGCTGTGCCCGAGTTCGAGCACAAATGAGTACTCGTAATGAGTATGACCATTGTCTCCCATCATTCTGTGTTTTGTTAGTGAGATCAGGCTTACTGAACGTTTAGCTCAGAATTTTCAGGGATATGTTACTTGAAAAAGGGATTTCATAACACATTTTCTAAAAGAATATAATTTATTAAAATATACTTAAAAAAAAGTTTGTGCATGCACTTGACCATGCAAATAATCGTATTATCACGTTAAGAAAATTAAAAAAATAAAAATAACAACTTGTGTATATTTTCGTGTATAATTCAAACAGAATATAAGTGTAAATGTTTTTTTAACAGAAGAACTGTTAAGTTTGAAACTAAGAGAATATAGTGTAGAAATTAACTTAAAGTAAAAACTTCAATCAAAGCAGAATGGTACCAGTCTGTGTCAGGCATATAGTAGGCTTGACAAAGAGAAGGTAATTAATCTTGGTAACATTTGCTTGTTTGCAGTACTAGGCGGAGGGTAATGTTTGGGAGGTTTGGAATCCAAGGTTTCTATAATGAGTGATCTATTACATATAAGAAATACCTCTTGGTACAGGAAAGGGGAGTCAGTGGTGAACTATATATGGCTTCATTAAATCATAGACCATGATTAGGCCATAGCATAGGACCATGTTATGCCATACGTCTGAGAAAATGCTTACAAAAGAGTCTTCTATTAATGATGGATGACTTCGACAGAGAAGCAGGTGGTTCGGAACTTGCCTGAACAGGATTTTTTGTAAGAGAAAAACAGAGAGAGGTCACGTTTAGTTTAACCCTTGTTATGCAAGGTCCGACATTGCAATTTTCCCTTTCCGGTCCAATGTCGGACCCTGTCCGACATCATCAAAAAGACGTAAAAAAACAGGTCTCCAGTCGTTTTTTTCTCCGGAAAAAGCCGAGAAAACCATTCAATGGCCGAGTGAGACCGATAGGAGCCGAGAGAAGCCAAAAAAAAGGGTCAGTCTCATGAATACAGATAGCCCAGACACCAGCGCTCAAAGAATATCACAGACATTTGCAGAGCTTTTTTTTAGATGTTATAGTAATAAAATAATGACTTGGATCGCATTATTGAGGAGTTTGGTGATAAAACGAGTGATCAGGAGATGATTTATCGGTATGCACTACTATGCAGAGGTATGTAAAAAATACAGCGAACAAGAGGTGGGGCGGGGCTGGAGATGCAGTACTGAGTGTCCTGTTGATATGCAGTGCCTTTTAAACCTGTTTTAATGTGAAAAAAGACTTTTAAACAGCGCGTCTAAAATAAACTGCGCGTGTGAAAATAAATTGGACCTGACGCGCCTGACATGCACTGAATAAATGGACCGCTAAGGGTTAAAGCATCGAATGGCTAAAATAGGACTGTTATATTTTGACTATGTTCCTGATAGACTGGATTTAAGTGAGAATAATTGGATATATAGTTGCATGCTTAGAAGTTTGCTACGGACCTTCTACCAGCCCCTATCCAATATGTTTTAGTTAATTGTTAAACCACATTTATACATGTAATGAAGCCAACCAAATAAGGAGGATGTCTTTTGATGTTAAAAGGGAAATGTATTTTAACCCAGGATTGGGATAATTAAACCAAAGTAGGTGTTATGTATTAAACACATCTTTCTATTTATTCTTCATATACTTGTACTGTATTCGCATGCATGCTGTGTTCAGGAACTCCCTGGTACCAAAAAAGAATAACATCAGTTCAAAAGTTCACCTTACATATTTTGGAGATGCAGGAGAGGTGGACTATGGGATGGTGGCTAATTAATCTTATGGAGGGAGTTACCGACTGGTTTGAAAATGGTATTCACTTGAAGGACATGAGCTGTTAAGGCTGATTAATGTTTAAGATTTAATTATGACTTCTGACGTAAAAAGTGAAGCAAAAACTCTATAAAAACCGAGGTAAAATCCTAGTCAAGTGTCACTCAACTTGCTAACTACAAACTGATGTGATCCATGCTCTGAAGATCTCTGATCGAGCTGATTGCTGTTGGTGTCTGTGGCAGAGCAGGGCTCTGCCCTTGTAAATATTGGCAGGGATGGGGTTAAATTCTCCTCCCTGCCCAGGTTTATTGTGTCAGGTGGGAATCATTACCAATCAATTAGCACCCAGCCACCTGACATAAAAGGAGGCCTCAGCTCCTGAGTAGAGAGAGGTAGCTGAGGAAGCAAGCAGTTATTTTGGGTTGCTTGCTGGTTTTTCTTTGTGTGCTGTTTTTTTGTTAATTTTGTAGTCCAGTGAAGGCAAAGCTCAGCCTGGAAGCCTTATTTTTGTAAGTTTTACTTTTTGGTTTATTGTTTGTTTAAGAACCTTTTTGTTTAGCCCTCGTGCCTGTTTATTTTGTGTTTTTTATTTAATACAAGTATTTTTATTTGAACTGCAGTCTCTGGGCCTCATCCCTTGTGCCATCCTGTCACAGTGTTGTATTTGGAAGTCTTTGCCTTTGAAGACAGTTTCTGTCCTTACATTATATTCTACACTTCCATATACTGGAAGGTAAGCATATATTTTGAATCTATATCTCTTTTATATTGATGCATTGCTATAAGGTATATGACTTACGTTTTTAGTCTATGAGATTGATATATTGGATGTTTTAGGACTTAGCGGTGGGCATTTTTAGCTTTATGCATGCGTAGCCTTAGGGCAAAACATGTTGTAACCATAAATGTATTGAAGTATTAATGCTATTATACCTGTTAAGGCACTGGACCGCCCAGGTTGCCTGTAGTCTGTAACTACTCAATCCATTTTTAAGCATTTAATAAACCGAAGGGGTACTAATACTACTCTGATTCGTTAAAACTTCAAATTGAATGAGTCTGTGTGAATTTCTTGATTATTAAAAGTCATCTGGATACGTTGCAAGCCCAGTGCACGAACGATCCACTTACAGGAGTCCGAAACATCTTTATGACCTCCTGAACATCTCCCATGAGTTTGAATGTGCTTAGAGTACGTGCAAATCTGAAAAAAATGTCCGGTTCGCCCCAGTATAACCGCGTATGTAAAAAAAATGAGTCAGAAGAGGCTTTTTCAATTTGGATTCACCCCTTCCAAAAAAACAAAGGAACGCGGCGATCAACAAAAGGACTGTATCCCCTCGACATCATCAGTCTCTGCTGTGCCGCAGGCTGCCGGTAAAGGGGACGCGGAAAGGCTAAGTGGAAAGAGGAGTTTTTGTGGCTTGGGGTACAATGAGGACGATAACAAAATGTCGAAGCTATCCTACATTGGCAGAGACTGGAGGTCCTTTCTTTATCGGAACCGAAAATTTTAGAAAACAAAATGTCCAAAAACACCATGCCTCCAAACATCATCGTGAGTGTGCAAGAGCAAAGGAAATTTCATTGAGTGTCCAGTGCCAAGCCCGCAACGATCCCCGACCATCTTATAAAAATGGACAAGGAGCTATTGGCTTGAGTCACTAACATTTTTTAATACAGCATACTTCGTGGCAAAATCAGAACTCCCATTCATGAAATTTTCTGAGATTGTTAATTTGCAAGTGAACAATGGACTTGATGTGGGATCTACTTATATCAACGATAACGCATGCCGCAGGTTTGAGGAAAAGCCGTCTTTTAAACTTTTATACTAGTTAATTGATCCATGTATTTGTTCATACATCAAGGTTCACGGAATTCATCTACCAAGATCTGATGGAGGCAGAGTTGAGTGCTGTCAATCAAGCCAAGTATGTGAGCATTCTTGTTGACTCATCAACAGACGTAAGCAACAAGGAGTTGGAGGCCGTGTACATACGCTACCTTAAAAGTGGTACCCCTACCAACCTCTTCCTTGGAGTGGAGGAGCTTGAGACAGCTGATGCCACAGGCCACCGTGGTGTAGTCGAGAGTAGTATGTAGCTAACTTAGCTTGCTAATTGAAAAACAGATTTTTAGATTTAACGAGTTTATTGTCTATATTGTATACTTGATAAATGTGTTTGCTTTGCAAATAACTAGCTAATGTTTCAATAAAAAATGTGTTTCATACGATATCTATTATTCATTTTTGTTTAGTTTGCATGAGTGGAACTGTGTTGACTTGCCTTCGTAAAACTGTTTGCTTGCTAAAACATGTAACATGCGAATATAGCTAGCTAGCTAACAAAAGTGCACCAAAAGTGAACCAATGAAATTATGAACTTTCACTGGTGATCCCTCTCTCCACAGCGGCATGTGAGAGAGGATTCAGTTGTATGAAGCGAGTGAAAAGTGCCTGGAGGTCTTCACTTTCAGTCAACATGCTTTCAAAATTAATGTTCATATTCATGAATGGACCAAGCCAGAATAAATATGACACTGCAGGTGCAGTTAACAGATGGTAGCGAGCAGGGGAAAGGGCTCGTCGGCCAGACTATATGAAAGTGTGAACTGATGCAACGTATATCTGTGACTGAAAGTGATGCTGTATATCACAATGAAATATTCAATGTTTGTTGGCCTCCATAAGGGTGTCTGCTTGGTAAATAAATAATACATTTTAAGAAAATAGCAGTGCGTATTTATTTATTTTTTTCAGGCAACCTAAATTTCACTCCGGGCAACCTGGATTTTTTTCTGGTTGCCCTCCAGGGCAACAGGAAAAAAGTTAGTGTAGAGCCCTGAGTACAGTATTGAACAAATATGCTTTTTTTTCCATCTTCAGTGAGCAAAAATGGCATTTATTTCATATACTGTATTGGCTTCCACCCACAGCTCCTGTTTACTTGCAGAATTGATTGCTGAGAGTTGCAGGGGAGATGGAGAAAAGATTTACTGCTTCTAAAATTATTGATTTAGCCCTAGAGAGAGAATTTTTTTGCAAATCAATTTTCTGTACAATACATGTTTCCAGCACTGTATTTGATTACTGTATTCTTTACATTATTTTAAAAAGATGTCTTTCATGTACTAAGCTACCACTATTCTACAGCTCCTATTGACTTGCAGAATCGATACCTGAGAGAGACGGCAGGCAATTTGGAGTAAATGTGCACCCCCCCTTTCTCATTTTTTTATTTGTTTTACATATAAAAGTTGCTTTTTATGCATAAGGCTGCTTCATATTGAAGCACAGGTATTTGTTGATTTTGTACTGTAAATTACTTTTGCAAGTACCCTTTAACCCATTGCGGTCCTATGTCGGACCAGGTCCGACATTACAATTTTCCCTTAGCGGTCTGATGTCGGACCCTGTCCGACATCATCCAAAAGACGTAAAACACAGGTCTCTAGTCATTTTTTCACCGGGAAAAAGCAGAGAAAACCATTCAATGGCCGAGTGAGACCGATAGGAACCGAGAAGCCGAAAAAAAATGGGGGGGGGGGGGGGGGACCACAGAGATAACACAGACATAAACAAACAAGATAGCTGCTTCTGCATCCAGCGCTCAAAGAATATCACGGACATTTGCAGAGCTTTTTGAGATGTTATAAAATAATGACTTGGATTGCATTATTGAGGAGTTTGGTGATAAAAAGAGTGCTCAGGAAATGATTTATAGGTATGCACGACTATGAAGAGGTATGTGAAAAATACAGCGAACAAGGGGTGGGACGGGGCTGGAGATGCAGTACTGAGTGTCCTGTTGATATGCAGTGCCTTTTAAACCTGTTTTACTGTGAAAAAAAATACTTTTAAACAGCATGTCTAAAATAAACTGCGTGGGTGAAAATAAATTGGACTTGACGCACCTGAGACGCACTGAATAAATGGACCGCTAAGGGTTAAAAAATAAATAAATAAATAAATTTGAAATAATAATTTCTTTAAACTTTTTTTTTCATTACCGACAATTTAAAGCAAGAATAACAGATAGCACTTAATTCAAGGTATCTTTTCAATATCTGTTATCTAGTCATATACATTTCATGTAAATCACTTATACTACAGTACTACAGTATTACTGTATGCATTTACCTGAGACGCGATGAATAAATGGGCCGCAAAGGGTTAATACTTATTTTTGTAGTTTATATTTCTGGCATTTTAAAATGATTTACTGTTGATAAGCACTTCAACATTTTGTCAATACAGAACTGTTGAAATATATACCAGTTTTGTGTCGTTCTTTTGCTTTAAATTGTAAGTTAACCGCATTTATGTATGTGGGGTGCATTTGCACCCATTTGTGCCTTCCATGTGAGATCGCTCAATTATTGCGCTGACTAAGAGTAAAATAAACATAAAAACACTTTATGGTCATCTGACAGGGATGACGAGTGGTGACGTCAGACCAGAAGAAGGCACAACAAAAACAAAAGGTACGGTGCAGTGGCGCGGGCGCCGTTTTATTTAAAGAGAACCAAAAATAAATATTTAAACAAAAATAAACACTGCTCACAGAGCAAAATAAAAAGGTTAAACAGAAACAAATCTCGAACACAAAATAAATAACAAAACCCAGGTCAGGCTGAGCAAATGCCTTCACTGTTCCTGGAGTTTTAAGTTTCGTTTTTCTTCTCTCCTCTCGTTCTCTCCTCTCGCTCCAAACACCCACCTCGAGTTGGAGAGCTGCAGGCTTTTTATAACAGGTGACCATCTCCCGATTAGCAACAAATTAAATCACTTAATTAATTCGGGAGATGGCCACCTTCTGCACGAGTTTTTAAATACTGTGTGGATGGGGCTTCCCATCCATGCTACTAAATAATAACACAAACGGCTATGCCGTCAACTTTACATAAATAATAAATCCTGCGGCGCTCGCCGTCATACATTTAAATATAATAAAACAAATCATAAAACAAAACAAATACAAAATACACTGCACATGGGCGGAGGGGACTAAAATAAAAATAAACAAAACAATGTACAGGGCACCTCGCCCTGTTACAGGTCACTTTCTGAGATCCATTTTAACTGCACTTTCGTATAAGTATTGGTTTCTGAGTACAAGTAATGGTTTCCCTGAACACCCCTAATGTTTTTTTTATATATATATTAAAAGAGTAAATAACAAAAAGTTACCTTTTTAAAGGGCTTTTATGTTTTTTCTATCATTTTACACAGCCTTAAAAGATTCACATCTCCACTCTAGCACGCACCTGCCAATTCTTCCAGAGCAACATCCAGGCCCTGGTACCTCCCGCCTAGACTACTGCAACTCCCTCTTGGCCAGCCTCCCCGCGTCCACCACCCGTCCGCTCCAGCTCATCCAGAACATCGCTGCTTGTCTGGTGTTCTCTCTGCCTTACTTCTCCCACGCTACTCCACTGCTCTGCTCACTCCACTGGCTCCCGATCACCGCTCGCATCCAGTTCAAGACTCTTGTACTCGCCTACCGATGCCTTGACCTGACTGCACCCAGCTACCTCCAGACCCTCTCCCTACACCCCCACCCGAACTCTCGGCTCCACCTGCACTAGAAGACCTGTACCTCCGCTATGCTCCCCTGCCCCCAGAGCCCGATCCTTCTCCACCCTCGCCCCGCAGTGGTGGAATGACCTTCCTACAGATGTCAGGACTGCCCAGTCCCTGACCACTTCTGGCACCTCTTCAAGATACACCTCTTTAGACAACACCTGTAAAACTTAACTCTTCCCTTCTGGACAATATAGCACTCTGCCTTTAATGCACTTTAACTTGCACTTATCTGCTCCCTATTTTACTGTATTTAATCCTGCACTTAACCCAATCTGTAGTATTTTGTATTTCACCTGCACTGGTATCTAACCCTGATGCTCTTGAACTGCATATCAAGTCTAGGGTTGTAAAATATTAAACGGTTAAACATTTAAAATATAAGTATTTATCTTACCGTTAAGTATATGCATTACCGTTAATCCGTTAATATATTTTAGTTGCTATCTTTAAACTCTGACCTATTAATTTCGATGTGCCGGCGCACCAAACTTTAAACTGAAACTACAGAAACGTAGCTTTCAAATGGCGTCTTACTTGTTTACTACCGCGTTTCGTAGCCTTAGCAATAGCCTTCAACATCTCAAATCACGTCTCATCTTTCAGGGCGCAGGTGGATAGGTTGCTTTACATGTCCATCACTCATTAAAAAAAACAAAAAAAAAAAACAAAACTACGACCCCTCTCGTTATCGCGATATTTGGTAAATACTTTTCCAGAGCAGTACGGCCACCCATAGTTTGAAGATGGAGTGATCGAAAAGAAGTAATGCCTGGAATAATTTCACAAAAATAACACCTGTAACAGTTAAATGTAAACTGTGTAATACAGAGCTGAGGTATACAAGCAGCACTGGAGCAATGCTGAACCATTTGAAGCTGAAACATCCCTCTGTTTCATGTGAAGAAGACAAAAATCAAACAACGCTGACAGTGTTTCTGGCAGTGCAAGGAAATGCAACACACAACGTGCTGAAAAACTAACTGAGTTGCTGTGTACCATGATCACTACAGATATGTTGCCTGTAAGTTTCGTTGAAGGTACAGGTTTTCGTGCATTGATGAGTTTTATAGAACCTGAATACCGTGTTCCTGTGAGACAGACTGTAACCTCGCGACTAGAAAAGTGTTATGAAGACCTTGTGAAGTCGCTCATGAAAAATTGGAAACCGCCGTTAATGTAGCTTTCACCACAGACTGCTGGACAGCATTAACTACATAAAGCTACATGACTGTCACTTGCCATTATACTGAAAACTGGGAGCTTCGATTCGCAGTTCTACAAACCGAAAGTATGCCAGAACGACATACAGCAGCAAACCTTGCTGAAAAATTAAACACAACAGTGGAAAGATGGGGTCTGGCAGACCATGTCTTGGAGTGCGTACATGATAATGCAAGCAACATTGTGCTCGCCAACACACCGAGGTATGTTGCATGAGAATCTGTCAGTTGTTTTGCCCATACTTTGCAGTTAGCCATAAATGATGTTTTTTCTTCAAGTGGTGTGGATTGTGTTGCTGCAGCTGTAAGTAGACTAGTTGCACACTTCCACCACAGCACTGTGGCTGCAAAAGCACTTGAACGAAAACAAACGCAACTTCAGGTGGCGCAACACCGCCTCATCCAGTCGCGTAAAACTCGCTGGAATTCGGTATATGACATGTTCGAAAGACTCAGTGAGCAAAGGTGGGCAATAACAGCTGTGCTTTCAGATAACTCTGTTACAAAACAATCTGATGCCCGAACGCTTCAGCTGCAAGATGAGCACAGCTGTTATTGCCCACTACTGTTATTACCCACTTGCTCACTACTGGTTATTACCACTACTTTCCACTTTAAAATGCGCTACAACTGCCATGTCTGCTGAACAGTCAGTTTCAATTTCAAATATTTATCCCATTTGCAACAGTCTTCTCCAAACTCACCTCAGCGACAAAGCACCAGTCGAAAATGGAAAAGTCGCTGATTTCAAGGCTGCGGTTCGTCGCTCTCTGGACCATCGCATGAAACCCAACGATCTTGCCATAAAGGCACAACCTGCACTTATTGCCTCTTTGTTAGATCCACACCATAAACACATGCGGTTTCTTTCACCTGCTGTCCAGATAGCTGCTAAATCAAGGCTTATGCAACTTGCGTCGATGTTAGAATTAGAAGAACCTTCAAGTGCTGTGGCTGAACCGAGAAGCGCAGAACCGGATGAGCCGATAGAGCCAGTGCCGAAAAAAATGTGTGAAACTGAGAAGAGTGCTATAGTGATGCTTTTAGGTGAAGATTATACAGAGAATGGAGAGAATAAGGATAATACAGTAGAAAACGAACAGCATAATTACTTCAGGGAGCCTTGTCCTTCATTGGAATGCAGCCCATTGCAGTGGTGGAAGGTCAATGCACAGCGTTTTCCAAGGCTTGAAAAACTGGCAAATTGTTACCTTTGCATTCCAGCATCGTCTGTGCCTTCAGAACGTGTTTTCTCCAACGCTGGCCTTACTGTTAATCGTCTGCGCACAAGACTGACACCAGAGCATGTAAACATGTTAATTTTTCTGAACAAAAATTTGAATTTAGTAGAATTTAAATGCAGGAGTTCTAAATTTTGATTCAAGTGAACTGGACTCTCTCTTTTTTTGTTCTAAATCAGACTTTTTGTGTTTTTGGACATCTAGGATATTATGTAAAAAGTTGTTACAGTTGTACAGTTAGTTGTTACTGCAGATTTACCCATTGTATTTTCATCTTTGGTGAGTATAATCTAAACTATATATAAAACTGAGAGGAACATGTCAGTATTTTCTGGGGCTCCCAATACTACCGTGGCAGACGGTACCACCGTGACACACGATACCGCTTTACCATATTTGCCTTTATTTAAATCCTATAACTATACAAATTAATTCTCCAGTTACCTTTTATTAGTTAAGTGGTTAACGTTTCTTGTGACTCATCTAGTGGTATCGTTAGTATTGAGTATCACAATACTAAAATTTTGGTATCGCCCACCAGATTAACTCCTTAACGGTTAAACGTTTTAACGTTGTAATTTGAATAGTTTAAACAGTATTTTTTTAAAATGATATTTACATCCCTAATCAAATCGTACCATGTTTGTATCTTGCTCTTACTTGTACTGTAATTCTTGATATGTATTTTTTGTATATGTCAGAAGTAGACCAAAATATACAACTCAAAGAACAATTCTTTTTGTACTTGTGATACACTTAATTGGAAATAATCTACGGTGGGTTCAAGTCTCCTTTTAATATTATTTTACAACCTCATTTATCTTCAATTAACCAAAATAGAAATCCCTAAAAAAAAAGAAATTGAAATCATAAAACATTTTTTTTTATGGTACAGCAAAATGAGAAATGTAATTTAATATTTGAGAGTTTAAAACACAAAGTGATGATTCAAGTCATGTAACCATAGAAAACTGCAGTCAGATTGTTTTCTTTATCTCTTACATTAGGTCTCTATTCTTATAAATATTACTTGTTTAAATTTTAATCTTATCATTTTCTTAGGAAAAAATAAAATGGGGGCATTTAGAGGTTTGAAGGGATCTTTTCAGAGTTTAAACCTTGAATGATAATGATGTAATTTGCATTCAAATGTACCATATGAGCTCTGTCTGGTGAAGGACAGATAATTGCATTTCCACAAGATATGTGCTCTTTCGAACAGCAGTTCCAAAAAAATTGAAGTCTAATCAATTTGACAAGGCTTAAATATCACAGATCAGTCGCAGGACCCCAATCAAATATAAATTTTAACACAGTAAGCTAAAAAGACATATTTTGATGCAACATAGGAGCGTAACAGTATGAAACAAGCAAGATTACACACTAGTTGCAGAAAGAAGCAGTTACATTATTGTTCTGAGCTGTTTCTTGCTACTTTTAAACTGCTAACAAGTCATCACAACTTTAATATTTTGGCTCCACGTAAAAATGCTGACCCCATTTTGGAGCCACAGTTTTGTAATATGGTCTGGAATGGCACTGTTTTGATAAATGGAAAACCACAGGAAAATGTGTAATACTATACAAACAAAGCTGGGATCTTATCAAAGCCCCTGGGGGGCACTTTATAATATAATGCAATGTCCCCATAATAAGAAACTGGATCCCCCTGTCCTCATATTCTCATCACTGATTTGCTTCCACATGGAAAACTGGTCTCTGCTCAGTTCCTCTCATGATGATTAAAAATAGAGAGACAAAATAACCAAATAAACATGTTATCCTGATTGATGTGGTCATGTTCCCTAATCCATACTGTGTCTCTGTAGCAACTATGATACAGCAAAGCGGCTTGGTTAAACGACCCCACTAATAAAATAAAACATATTGTACAGCCTGTTCACAATCAGTATCTCTTTGGTCAATCAAGTTTAGTCATAAAGTACAATTTGATTTGTTTTACCATTGTGGGAGGATGTGTGAATTCACTGGAAACAAGACAGAACTGTAGTTCGAAACGCCACTTCGCGCATAGACTTATTTATTATTATTATTTTCTTAGCAGATGCCCTTATCCAGGGCGACTTACAAGATATCACATTATTTTTACATACAATTACCCATTTATACAGTTGGGGTTTTACTGGAGCAATCTCGGTAAAGTACTGTGCTCAAGGGTACAGCAGCAGTGTCCCCCACCTGGAATTGAACCCACAACCCTCCGGTCAAGAGTCCAGAGCCCTAACCACTACTCCACACTGCTGCCCACAAGGTGGCACTGTAGCATTGACTCCAGAGCACAACCAAATACCAGCAATGGTAAAAGGTTGGCCGTTCACTAGCGGTGCACACGCAGGTGCTCAAAATAATAGTACAAAGGACGAAAGTAAAAAGGAAAATAAAACACTAACAAAACTACAAAATAAAAGGTGCTGCT
Organism: Acipenser ruthenus; assembly: GCF_902713425.1. Taxonomy (NCBI): domain Eukaryota; kingdom Metazoa; phylum Chordata; class Actinopteri; order Acipenseriformes; family Acipenseridae; genus Acipenser; species Acipenser ruthenus. The sequence continues at coordinate 69,308,256 of NC_081193.1, read as the reverse complement.
CTTGCAGCATTCCCCCACCGTCGCTACCCGCATGGCTCGGGTCTTCAGCCTGCGCTTTGTTATTCCCCTACTATACTATATGGGGTTGTCCAGGGTTTCCCCGCTAAACTACACACGTCCTGATTCAGATACGTGAATACAGATTATTTATTTTCTTCTCTGGGTTGGTTGTCCTTTCATGGTTTCTCCAGACCCTCACGACCAGGACTGTCACTGTTATTCTTTCTAGAAAGAATAACAGTGACAGTGCGGGGCTGAGGAATAACAGAGCACAGTTTTTATAGGTCAGGCACCCCCACAAGGCCCGCCTCCCAACCACTCAGAGAGAGGGAGAGAACACACCCTCACCCAACCTCTCTGTGTCATCGCCATGATTGACAGGCGGA